>NW_028179674.1:0-10000 GCF_964030765.1 Micromesistius poutassou | reverse complement strand
GTGAGTGAAGGGGAAACAAATCCGGTAAAATCCTCTCTGGTCCTCTCGCTCCCTCAAGAGGAAACACACGCTCATATGAGCCCATGGCTTTACTGCAGGGCTGGAGCCATGCGACGAGAAAGAGGGACGGAGAGAGAGAGGAAGACGCAGATGGAGAGCGAGAGGAGGCTGTGGAGGATGACAAAGGACCAGAGAAGAAAGGAGACAGAGGAGAGGAATGCTCGAGACGGCAGTGAAGCAACATCGAGCTTGGCCGCCGTGAGGCCAAACATGAGATGCAAATCAAAGTAAACCTGTTCAAGATGTGGCTCCATTCTCTTCTTCCTCCTCCTCCTCCTCCTCCTCCTCTTGTCTCTGTCACCCTCCCTCTCTCTCGCTCTCTTCCTTCCGCAATGTTTTTTCTCCTTGTTCTCTTCTCCTTCTTGCTGTTTCCCAAACCTCACTGGCAAAGCTTCCTGCCAGAACTGGCACAACACACCTACGCTCTCACTACTCTCTCACTACTCTCTGACTACTCTCTCCCTCCCACCCTCTCTTCCTCTCTCTCTCTCTCTCTCTGGTAGCTCCCTCCCTCTCCTAGCATCTAATGAATTTGTGCAGCTACTGTTTTGAATTAATTTATTGAAAAAAAAAAAACGGTGTGCGAGTGTGTGTGAAAGATAAACACAGAGACAGAGAGAGACACAGAGTGTGTGTGTGTGTGTGTGTGTGTGTGTGTGTGTGTGTGTGTGTGTGTGTCTAATATGAATGCATGGCAGTTGCTATGAGAGCTAAAAAAACAACAACTAGGAACAGATAATAACATAGATCTGTAGTATATTCTGCATCAGTGGACAATTGAGGGTTTATAATGACACTTCATTTCTCACATGCACATGAACTGAACCGGCGGATTTCACACATCCTTACTCAATGTCACTGAATTAGTCTATAGATGCGTGAAGCACACAGCGTCTGAGGGCTCTTGCCTCAAAGCATTCCCTTGTTGTTCCTTGCTATTTGATTGCTTCCTGCATTTTTATTCAAATACATATTCTCATCTCTGCCCCTACATCGTGTCATGGCATCCCATCCTCAAAGCGGTATGTTACATAAGTTTGGCGGGCGGTCATGTACAGGGCGTCCTGTTCCCCTACTCAACCCCATAGATGTACAGAGGGAGGAAGTCAAGGAAACGCTTTTACTGTCACTTCCACACCGACAGGGAATCACAAACAAACTAAATATACACCAGGGACTGCAGTGTATGAACACTTCCGCTATAGGTGAACATGTCTGTTTTGCCTCCGTCCATCTACCCTCCCTCTCATTACCCTGTTCTCCCAGCTTGTCCCACTGTTATGGTCTATAAAACTATGGTTTGAAATAAAACATTACATTTTCCAGTGCTGAGCCTGTGGCCTAGACTCTTATACAGGGATTACTGAGGATTAAGTGGGATTAAATGAAATTCATGCATTTTCCACAAACTAAACTTTTCCAAACCAAATAGATCATTTGTTCAGTTGTTCATCCCGCTGTGCATTTTGAACATGGTGTTCCCGGGCACCTTCGCGGGTAAGAGCATGGCAGTGGGGGAAGGGGTTCGCACTGTGGCCACCCATGCTAAGAATTCACTAATGGCATTGTAAAACCCTTTGGTCAGCACATGGAATGGTTTTAATGATACAGCCTTGATTCTTGGGTATGACATAGCAATAACTATATGGTCGACTGTGATCAGGCACTGGCCTGTCCCCAAAACCAAAATGGCTGCTGTGGGGGGCCAGAGCATTCAGTGCCATGACCAAAATCTGTAATTCTCTCCCCAAAAATCTCAGATTCCACCAGTCTTGCCGTCTTCAAAGCCTGTTTCAAAAATCCTACTTTGACTGAACACAAACAATACTTAGTCCTCAGCCCTCCGTTCCACTGTCCTGTCTGTGTATATGTGTGTATGCTTGTATATGATGCTTGTGTATGCATTCAGGTTCTGCTATATACTGTGTTTGTAAAGCACCGTTGAGTCTTTGAAAGATGCAATATAAAATAAAGCTATTGTAATTTGTATCATTATTATCAAAAGTGTGAATAAGTGGTGAGTGGGTGCTGACTTCCTTCCCTATCATGCTCTCTTCACAGTGTTTTGCGAAGATTGCAGGAGGTGTACGAGCCACAATGGTTGGTAAACAAACAGTACAAGGCTGGCTAGGCCACCACAACAGAAGATCATGGCGACACAGAGGAATAGACAGTGAACAACACAACTGATTCAATAAAAGGGGGAGTGGAACATTGTGGAAACCGAATATGTCCATGATTAGTGGATAAGCTTGAGTCGCTAAATCCTAACCTCAGACACCCGCTGGAGTGAATCCCCCCGTTCCTGTGATTCCCCTCTGCACACAGACTAAAATTGATCACAGCTTTTTGTGTACGAACATTGCTTTCCAAGGGAATCTCTGTATGTGTGATTGTGTATCCGTGTGTGTGTGTGTGTGTGTGTGTGTGTGTGTGTGTGAGTATGTGTGCCTGCCTGCCTGCATGCATGTCCATGAGTGAGTGAGAGCGTGCACACCATGTATCAGTGTGTGTGTGAGTGTGTGCTTGCATGCATCTATGCATGCTTAAGTGGGTGTGTGCGCATGCCATGTGTCAATGTGTGTGATGTGTGTGTGTGTGTGTGTGTGTGTGTGTGTGTGTGTGTGTGTGTGTATGTGTGTGTGTGTGTGTGTGTGTGTGTGTGTGTGTGTAAATAGCCTGACAAATCTCGCCGGATGATTTTCTCACAGCTTCTCTGCCAACACAATCAGGCCATTGGCAGCGGGAGCCACTTAAAATACAGTTTGTTGTGAAAGAGCCGAAACAGACAGACAGACAAAGCAAAGACATTCTCCACACTTTCCAAGGCCCTCTGGCAGCACAGAAATAGGCAATTTTTTAACCTGAAAACAATTACGCCATTATCGAACTTCCCCCGACCACAGGCCAAAGTATATCCCCCAGGAGATTAACTCTCTCTATGTGTGTGTGTGTCTGTTTCTGTTGTGTGTGTGTGTGTGTGTGTGTGTGTGTGTTTTGAGAATGCACACACTCACCTCTCCTCCCGTGCATGGCGAGCCTCCTCCATTTTATCCACATAGTCCCGACTGTGAGGGACACACAGGTTGGGTTTGAGTTGAAGATTCACACAAATGCACAACATGTCATGTGAATGAAGGAGTCATCCTGACACATTCAGTAACAGGGACATTTCGTACTGACATGAAATTAAAATGAACTTTTTCGGCGATGTAATGCTCATTTACAGCTTTATCTAATTACCAAACCATGCTTCATCATTTACCACAGAACAAAAGCCAGAATGACGTGAACATAACACAAGTTAAAACCAGCTGATCCTTTTTCAACGACTCCATCCAACCAATAACCCATCTTCCTATCATTCCCCCTCAAGTCTACAACATGCTAACACACAGCAGGTTAGCTTGTTTTGTCGAGACAATGGAATTAAATGGATCAACTCCCATTTCCACCTATATTGGCTTTCCAGTAGTAGTAGAGAATAAACCACGATGAGGTGTGCCATTATTGAAAAAAAATGTAGTTTGTTGCTGGTAAGCAAGCATTTCCACACCCGTCAAACATTATTTAACCGCAGTTAAAAATGATGAGATATTACATAACTATCTGTAACTTTTTTTATTGACAACAGCTGAAACATACTATTTATTTACTTATTACTTCGGCTGTGCCTATTGTTTTTGTTGTTGTTAACACAATCCTCAACACAATATGAAGAGATAACAGTTTTGGAATAATGTCAAAGACCTCCATAGACCTCTCCTGTAATGCGCTGCAGATATATATACCTCAGAAAGCAGCTAGCCCAGCTAGCGCCGGCACGCAGGGTCTCGTAATACCCCTATGTACCTCTAACAGCGTTTTTCATCACTAAAGCGTCCGGTCTGCCCACAAGAAGATAAAGAAGTACTGCTGCCCAGAGGGCGTACTCTAACCTCCTGTCAATCATGTGGAGGGTCCCACCCCCCCCCCCCCCCCGGTCAGCCCAAACCGTACGTGTTACACCTTGAAGAGGACACAAAGAGGACCACAGACCTGTGCTTGTTCCTCTCCTCCCTCTCGATCCTCAGCAGCCGCTCCTCTCTCTCCACACGGCGGCGCTCTCGCTCGGCCGCCAGCGACTCCTGGTGCTGCCTGTAGGAGGACGACAGCAGACCCCCCAGAGCGGGCCTGGAGGGGGGGGGGATGGAGAGAGAAAGAGGGGGGGAGAGCGAAAGAGAGAGACAGAGAGACAGAGAGAGAAAGAGAAAGAGAGAGAGAGAGAGAGAGAGAGAGAGAGGGATGTAGATAGAGAGCCATAGACAGACAGACAGAGACAGAGGTAGATGAAAGGTGGGGTGAAACAGAAAGAGAGCCAGAGACAGAGAGACAAAGATTACTCTTAGTGTCGTGTTTAATGAGATGGGAGTCAATGCGCTGGGGCCCTGTGTCGATGGCTAACCTGCTGTTGGTGCATGTTGACGACCCGCTGACTGAGTAGTTTGGGGGATTTCTGACGGGGGGGAAAGCAAGAGAGAGAGATTGAGGGAAGAGAGGGATGGGGGTTAAAAGGTGGCGTAAGCAGAGGGAGTTTTGTTGCAAAAACGTTAGGCGGCAGGAGACCTCTGATGGAAGACCCCTGGACTGGTGTTTAGCATTTCTCCTACAAGGGGGATTCTGGGAAATGCCTTTTGAAAGATCACCTCGCTGAACCAGTTATGGCACGTCGTGAGTCTGACGCTGTTTGTTTAATTCAGCAGGGTTCAATTGGGTTCATGTTCCTGATCGAGGCAATGCTGGATAACACAAATGGCCCCACACACAGAATAATGTGAATGTGAGCCTTAACACTGCACGCAATGAAAACAATCTTACTCAGATGACGTCCCAGCATTCTGATGATCAGTAAATTGTGTTCTTAAAACACAGCACTGAGAAACCATAGAAAAACCTGTATAACCCATTGTCAGAGGATGGCTGATTGCTAGTTTAAGTCAAAAATCAGCAACGAAAAAGACAAAGAAAGGTTCTCTAACAAAGTGAAATGCAAAGTGGAAGACGCGAAGGTTATTAGGGTGGAGGGTGAAAAGGTTTCTGTGGGAAGAAAAGGGAAAAAGCACAAAGGGATCGTGTGGAAGGAAGGTGACAGTGATAAAGTGATAAAGTGACAGTACCAAGACATAAAGAAGTGCAGGAAATGAGGACTACAAAAGGAAGTAGGAAGTGCAGTGACGATGGCGGAGGCATCGTAAGATTCAGAAGAAGATGCTGTGCGGACGTAGACGTGAAAGGAGAAACTGAGCCCAAAGGTGAGGGGAAGAGAGTGCTGATTTGGTGCCCGAAAGTCAGGTGGGTGGTAGTAGGAGGTAGGGGGGTCAACAGAGAGGGAGTAGAACAAAGAGAGCACAGAAGATCATTCATCCACTTTTCCGTTGGTTGAAGTCCAACGGAGCCACCCTTCTGGCCCCCGTTGCTCTGACCTGGGAGACGTGGGCGCAGGGGCCTCCTCCTCCGGGGCCCCGCTCTGAGCCCTGGCGTTGTGGACCGGTGCGGGCCCCGGCCCTGAGATCGGGGTGGCGGCGGGTGGGGGCGAGGGCTGGGGGACCTGCGAGTCCTGGTCCAGGTCGTAGGAGAAGAGGTGGAAGGGCGAGTGGGGGAGGTAGGGCAGCCGGTCGGGTGAGGGGTGCGAGGTGCTCCGCGACGGGGGACTGGCCTCCTTGGAGGCCGGGACGGTCACCACCGTCCGCCTGCGGGCCAGCAGCGAGGCCAGGAGCGAGGGCGGGGCCGCCGGGACGCAGGGCTCGGGGGTCACGACGGGGGCCTGATGGCCGCCGGAGACTGGAGGGTGAGACTGGACCACGCACGACGGCGGCGGCGGCGGTGGAAGCAGGGGAGACGGTGCTTGGAGGAGTGGAGGAGGAGGTGCTGGCGGTGGCGGCGGCTGTGGGGATAAGGAGGCAGGTTGCCGACTCCTCCTCTCTTTCTCCCCCTCCTCCTGCTGCTGTTCCTTGTCCTTGTGTCTGTCCTGCCTCCAGGAGGACACGGTGATGGATTGCAGGGTGGTTCTGATGACGGGGGTGGTGCGGGTTCGGGCCAGGCTAGGGGAGGAGCTAGAGAGGTGGATGGAGACACAGGGGGATGGGTGGATGAAAGGTGGATGAAGGTTAACTATCGGATGGGTTGAGATGACGCTTATGATGACCATAACACATCCATCCATTAATAACAGACAACAGATGGAGCGCCAAAAAAAAAAGGATGTTTACACGTACACAAGAAGGACAGTGAAAAGAGGATCCCAGCGTAACCCGTTTCGTTCACAGCAACCACCATTGATTGTCACCCAAAGTAAGTTGTCCAGCTATACCTGGAGCCAGTCACACTAGAGACCCTATCAGCACCCGCTTCCTCCTCTGCTTCATCCTCATCACCACCGTCAGACTCTGACTCCGTCACCGGCATCTCCTCGTCTTGCTTGGGCTTTTCCTCTTCCTCCTCAAATACCTCATCTCTGCGTGTGTGTGTGGTGGGAGGGTGGGGAAATGTTGATGCAGAACAAAGGACAGGCGAACAAAGGTGAATTGTTGGGAGGATAAAGGGCAAGAGATTCATGTCAGGATCAGGCAATGCGTATCACAAGAAATTTGATGGGTGATTGACGGACACTATGCTGACCTTAGAGTAGATGAGGCCTGAAAACGACTCACTACCACGTGATATGTGATCACAGTCCCATGACGTAGCAATCTAAATGCAATCTTCTACCATGTTTGACTGTTTCAAGAATATTAAACGTCTTACATATTAGTAGGGGTATTTATTCCAGGCGTATGTGTTGTTTAATGACCAAGAACCTATGTGCCATTCATTTATCGATTTACTTTCACAAATTGTTTTATGATCTAGATTCAGAATTTCAAGCTACTGTATATCTGTGTGAAGCTAACTATTCATCTAGTGTATATCTAGGTTCTGACATGTTTTCCTGATTCTTAGGATACATTGTTCCCTTTATTGGAAAGTCTCATCCGCTTTTAACGTCGCTATCTCTAGGAACAGTGGGCCACCTATAGCCTGGGGCCCGAAGAAAAACTCCAGGACTAATGCCAGTGCCTTGATCAAAGTGTGTGCATCTACACATGTCTAGGGACAAATAGGATTTAGTGAGATATGAAATTGATTTTTTTTCACTCATCTGATGGAAGGTCAGCAATAGACAAACAATAATAATCATAGACATGAGGACACAAAGAGAAGAAGACATGCCAAGATGATATGAAAAATTAATTGTATCTACTATCTAGCGACAGTTAAAAAATGCATGCAACAATATACACCTAAATAAAAGTAACAAACAAGGCAAACAGACAAACAGAAAGACAGATGAAAAACAAATAACAGAAAACAATTATGAATGAGCTTTTAGAACAAAGTCTACGGGTCAAGCTTCTAGTGTAGGATGTGGTCGGTTTATTAGCAAGCATCACGCAGAAACAAAACAGGAGAGATGGGGTGGGATGGAATCGGAGGTAGGGGTGGAGAAGGCTGATCTGACACCAGCACACAGTTCTGCCAGTCCTCATACATGGCCATGACCAGGTGCCCTGAGCAGATTGGGAATCAGCTCTCTGCATCCAGACGTTCTCTCTCTAGTGAAACCAGATGAATCGTAACTTGCTTCTAGGGCCCTAGCACGCTGCCAGGTGGTGTTACATAACACAAGGGCAGTGGCGTGTGTCTGTGTGTGGGATAGGTGGGTGGTATATTATGGCTTTGTCTCACACACACACAGTGGTCAAGTGTTTGTTGTGTTTGTTTGTGTGTGTTTGTGTGCGTCTGCCTTTGTGTGTGTGTGTGTGTGTGGCTCATGTGCTTTGTGTAAAGAGCGGGTAAATACGGAACAGGATGTATTTACCGGACGAAACCTGAACCTGTCGCCATCGTTTAGGAGCGCATTCAAACCCTTCTCCAGACACATCTCCTCCTCCGGACCAACACACACACACAAACACACACACACACACACACACACATACACACCCACACACAATCTAAGCCAGAGTTTACCTGTGATTTATCCGAGTTTACCCGAGGGTTAACAAAGCTTACCTCTGCTCTCCATACAACAACCCCCAAAGGTAAGGTTCCATCCAAGCTGCCCCAAACAAGTTAGTTTGATGCTACGCACACTAGGTCGTTAGTGTCACAAAAAGGAATTCAATTAAACTTGTGTGCCTGCTTAGTGTATTGAGGACGTCACAGCTGGGTTGGTAAGAGGGGGGGGCAGTGTTCGTTGAAGCAATATATTTAAGGGGAAGCACGCTTGAAATGTTGTGTTACAAACAGTGGACAGGATGAACTGCCATCGTAGTCAGGGACCAGGCAGCAGACCACAAAGGGGTTTTCTCTGTGTGACCTTTGAACTTACATGGCGGGGAGGCCACCTGACAGAGCCCTGAGAGCAGAGGAGTTCAGGGTAAAAGGTCAGACAGACACAATGTCACGCCTGCTGCTCCTCAAGTTCTTCTTTGAGAAGTGCACCGTGAAAAAGGAATAAGAACAGCCATTTGCATCCCAACGCAGGATCCTCAACACAACAACCAAAACAACCAAAACAACCACTCACACCCTCATTCGTCTCCCTGCACACTTCCTGCGTCGACCCCCCCGACCACTTCCCCGTCTCTCCTGCCTCTCACCTCTCACTCGCGTCCCTCGTTCCACCGAAGGGACGGCCGCCCGCTCGATGCGGGGAGGCGGGGCTAAGGGGAGAGGCGTGGCCTGACCTCCCCAGCGAGGCCCTGCGGCTCCGCCTCCTCTCCAGGCCACACTTCTTGTCCCCGCCCTCGATGCTGGTCCGCCGCCGGTCCTTGCGTCCCGTCGGTGGGGGCTGGCTGTCGTCATCTCCGTCCTCGTGACGCAGCGTCGCCTGAGGAGGTGGAAAGGGGATGACACGCTGAAGAGATGAACGCCAAGTGTGTGTGTTTATGTGTGTGTGTGTCTGCGTGTGTCTGCGTGTAAATACATGCAGATGTGTTTGTGTGATTGTGTGTGTCTGTGTGTGAATTCATGTAGGAGTGTGTGTGTGTGTGTGTTTTGCTGAAGGCTTCTTATTGTGCTTATGTGTGTTTGTGTGTGTGTATATGTGTGTGTGTGTGCGTGCGTGTGCGTGTCTGTGTGTGCAGCATGTGTGTGGTGTGTTTGTCCATTTGTGTGTGTGTGTGTGTGTGTGTGTGTGTGTGTGTGTGTGTGTGTGTGTGTGTGTGTGTGTGTGTGTATGTGTGTGCATGATTGAGAGTGTGGTATGGGTACGTCTGTGCATGTGCATGTGATTGTGTATGTGGCGCAAGTGTACTTATTCACCATGCATATGTGTTTCTGTGTCTAGCAGTATATCAGAGTGCAGAGTGCAGAGTGCGTGTGTGTGTGCGTGTGTGTGTGTGTGTGCGTGTGTGTCAGTATCAGCGGTGCCCCCAGACCTCGTAGATGTTGAGCTGCTCCACCAGGTCCAGGTCGGTGCCCCTCCGCCCCAGGTGCCTATGGGACACCGTGTCCATGCCCTGCTCCTCCAGTGCATCCACCATGTCGTAGAACGAGTCCTGGTCGGGCAGAGCTGCCAGCGTCTGGGACAGGGGAGAGAGAGAGAGAGAGAGAGAGAGAGAGAGAGAGAGAGAGAGAGAGAGAGAGAGAGAGAGAGAGAGAGAGAGAGAGAGAGAGAGAGAGAGAGAGAGAGAGAGAGAGAGAGAGAGAGAGAGAGAGAGATGATGGTATTAGTTAAAGCCTGTCAACACATATGAGTCTCCAATGGAAATCAATGGGATCTACTCAGCTATGTTTGCATATGCAAGGCTCATGGTAGGTTTACAGTCTACTGAACAGCAGGTGGTACCTTGTTGATGAGGGTCATGGCGTAGACCAGCAACTCCGTGTCCACGCCGTCCTTCTCATCCAGGATCTC
>NW_028179675.1:0-5000 GCF_964030765.1 Micromesistius poutassou | reverse complement strand
CTCGTGTGACACAGCCTACTGAACTGCATCGTATATGACTACGTTAGAAAGTTCAAAGTAGCCCACAAAATGTCCAAAAAATTGTCATGATGTTTAATTATGAAATCTGCAAAGGAGTGTTGCACAGGAAATTAAGAAAGAAAATCCAGAGTGCAAGAAAGAAAAGCATTGCGCTATAACGGTCCTGCCGCAGTAGAGGTGCTATAAAAAGCCCAAATCTTTAGGGAAATGAATAAGTATATTATGGTTTGTTTTGAGCCGATCATAAGATGCGCCTGTAGCGATACCTACTGAGGCTGGCGCTGCATAGGGCAAATTAAAATAGCCTACCGCCGCTAAAACATTACCATAGCAACTACACCGTCAAACACGTTATAATTAAAGAAAAATCACAACCCGAAGCAATTAAATATACATTTGAACAGAATGAAAAATAACATTACCAGGACCTGAATTAAATCAAGAACACACGATTCATTTGATTCGATTGACTGAATTGGGAATGCAATGGCTGTTTAATTTCTTCAATCAATCAATCAAAAACGCGAAAAGTTGATCGCTGTAAATAATAAAAAAAACATGCCACTAAACATTCAAACCGGCAACACCAAAGCTAAATAAAGCCCCCCCAAAAATGACATCCAATAAAAAAACACAAGTTGAATTCACTTCCAACCTGTTCCCAAGTTGTCAGCGCCAGCCCAGATCCAGCTTACCTTGACGGGAAACACACTCCTGCTAAAGCCTCGGTCGGCAGCATCAAAAAGAAAGGAAAACTTTGGGCCCCGGGAATAAATGGACGCTTCTCAAATCGGTCCACTGTAGTTCACCACGCTCCGTATAGTGCACATGGCTCAGAGACCAACTACCATGATCACCAAAGTATTGTCTATTGTCTTCGCTTTTTCGTCACCAGACTATGTGTGTGTGTGTGTGTGTGTGTGTGTGTGTGTGTGTGTGTGTGTGTGTGTGTGTGTGTGTGTGTGTGTGAGCGCTGAGTTAGTTGTGCATAAAGGCTCGGAGGAGGGAGTAGATGCAGGGAGGAGGAGGAGGAGGAGGAGGAGGAGGGGACGGGGGGACGTTTGGAAGATGATGAAGGAAAATGAGAAATGATGCAGCCTATTGATACTCAGAATGATGTCTCGCGGTTTCGGTGTAGAAGACATGCGCTCAGTGAGAAATGGAGACTCAAAAGAATCCTGATAGGTGACAGATCGGAAAATATTGGGACGCTTGAACCACATCTGTGACGATTGTACAACGCTGCGACCATGACTGGGGTTGTGGTGCATTATTGCAAACTATTCAAAGGTTTAAAATACAACGACTGTCTACAATAGGCTATTCTTCCACTAGACGTCAGGGTCTGTTTTATATTATTCTGCTTTAATAGGAATTGATAAGAGTGTGTCGTGTGTGAGTGAAAACATCTGGACCGTGTATAAAAGAAGCTCGCTGAATAAACAAAACAGAAAATAGGGAAAACCATGAAACCATAAAATAACAAAAGGTTGTTTACTGCAAGTGGTTTGGGTTTCTTCACTAAAATGAGACCACGCTGCCTTCTTTCTTTTAACTTGAGAACACTGACCCCCTGTGGCTGAATAGAGATCATGCGTCTGCCAATAAAAAAAAACCTGAAAAACACCCTAAAGGCAAATAAAGACAAATACTCATTTTTACTAAGCTACGCCAACGTTCATAGCAAAATATTTATTTAAATTGTTTACCAAAGGTTGTCTTGCGATCATTGTAGCCTATTTTCCAGTAACTCTTTTTGTCTGTTTTTCTCAAACGTATGAAAATGCCCTATCTCTGGTATGGTCACTGTATTACTGGACAGATGAATACAGGTTCAGAGTATAAAAACGTAGACATTCCGATGGTTGATTCTACTCTCAGTTTGCACTGAGACGAATGAATGTAGTCAAATAAGGGTAATGTGAAGACAACGTGATAATTAAGACATTGCATTAAGATTGTACTTTACTTCCTTTACAATATGTAATTACCGCGTAAAACAAAACATAAAGGAGAACGTGATTGTATTGGCTCGTGCAAAAGCAGCTGTGTCTATTCAAACTTTCATGTATGACAGATATGTATGTATATCATGTATGACACGAGAGGGAACTGAAAGAAATTGACACAAACCTGGAAATATGTGTGTATGTGTTTAATGCATCATTTGATGAATACCTGATTATGTTATTATAATATGTAAATGAGCAAACAAGTTGCAAAACGACCATTCTCCATTTCATTGGAACTTTAAGCATCCGAGAACAGCCATGTATTCCATCGTACACCCCCACAGACAGTATAGGCCTATACAGCTAACAGGACTTCATCCAGCAGCAGCAGCAGCAGCAGCAGCAGCAGATATAGGCCCTGTTCCAATTCTCCCCCTTCCCCTAGATTTGAGCCCTAACCCTAGATTTGAGCCCTAACTCTAGATTTGAGCCCTAACTCTAGATTTTGCGCGTTCCTGCAAAGGGGTAGGGTGTCCCAATACTTAAGGGAGAAGAAGAAGAAGGGGGAGTGCTGTTTTATCCCTTAAAACGAACCCCTGAACGCTAGCCAGCTCGGGAGCTGACTTGCAGCTAAGGGCACTCAAAGCAAGTGTTCTTGTTAAGGGGGGGAGAGAAATGGGACTGGGCCCATTTCCGTTTGGAGACTCCCAAAATGACGCTGCACCCGGGAGCACATCCTCACACAAAAAGCTGCTCGTCTGTCCCAGAGTTGCTGCGTCTGAGCTTCAGCCCGGACAGGATCTTCTGGGCGGGCACCGACAGGGGCTGCTCTCCAGAGAGCCTCTTGGGCGACTGACACCCGGCGGCCCGCCCCGCCGCCCGCCAGGCCCCCTCCACGCCGCAGGGCACGCTCGCCGCCACCACCGCCGCGCTGGGATCGGCTTTGTCCCCAGGCCCGCTGTCTCGCATGGTGGTGGTGGTGGAGGTGGAGCAGGTGGTGGTGGTGCTGGAGACGACAGCCGCCGCCGGCGCTGCGCCTGCCGTCCACACGGGGTCCAAGGCCAGCATGTGCTGTACGACCGCGCGGGGACTCGCCGGGTCCGCCCCCGGGTTCGCCCCCTGACCGGGGTCCGCCCCTAAGTCCTGGGCGTCGGGGGGGGTCTCCTCCTCCTCCTCCTCCGGGTTCTCTGGTTCCGGAGACCCCCCGCGCGGCGGCGGGGCCTCGGTGGCGTCGAGGCCCCCGGCGGCGCCCGGGTGTCCGCTCCAAGGCTTGGGCCGTCGGGTTCCGGGGGTGGGGTAGCGCTGGTACTTGACCGGCTGTCTGGTGAAGCTGTACTGGGCCTGGGCGTCTGATCCCCCCGCTGCCCCCGAGTCCGGGGCCCCCGCGGCCTCAGAGCCCGGGGCCCCCGCGGCCTCAGAGCCCGGGGCCCCCGCGGCCTCAGAGCCCGGGGCCCCTGCGGCCTTAGAGCCCGGGGCCCCCGCGGCCTCAGCATCCAGGCCCCCCGTGGCTCCGCTCACAGCCACGACTGAACACGAGGAGACACAAAAAAAACAGATTTTATATCCGTGCCACAATGAGAACGATAGTATCATTTCATAAAAGGCATCACGAAAGTGTGGTGACTATGATTATATCATTCAAACACTAATAAAGTAAGATTTACTGTCATAGACAGTATACTGTCTATGTATATATATATAGATATACTGTATATATATATATATAGATCTGACTCATATTACTGTGTTGACATCCAGGTAAAGAGTTCAGAGAGTTCAGCAGCTCTGAGTTTATCGATGTGGAAATGAGTAATACCAGTTATGACACCGTATGACAGAGAGAGAGTGAGTGGGAATTCAAGCACTAAAGTACAGAGAAGCAGAAAAAGCTCTTTCATTGAAAAAGAACAGCGCAAAAAAAAGCTGCCTAGAAAAAGTAAATAAAAGCCAGCATAGCTAAAACAAAACAAACACACACACACACACACACACGCACACACACGCGCACACACACACACGCACACACACACGCACACGCACACGCACACACACAGACACACACACACACACACACACACACAAGATAAGACCTGAAAAAGCTGGAAAAAGCTAAATAGCCCAATCCTGTAATCACATGTACCTAATCCAGCCACACCCAAAATTAACGGTTGCCATGGCTTGCCTACCTGCTCCCTCATTGGCCTCAGGGCTGAGCTGGTCCACGGCTTCATTGGACGAGGACTTGTCAGATATATAACCCTCACTTGACTCTCTCTTGATTGGTCGACTCTGTTGGAATGACACAATCCTAATGTTGGGGACGTTTGTTGAAATATATGACTCTATCTTGTTCCAGGAGCAGTTGGGGCAAAGGCAAGTACGACAAACATCTACAAGTGTAGTTCTGAAAGGATCTCAAGTTACGTCTTGGTCAATTCAAGGAAACAATTCAAGGCATTTCTTTCTTCTTCTACTGGTATATCTGGTGTTTTTGTTGCCTATGTGTGTTGGAGAAAGCAAAGCGCTAGTGAGTGCAGCACAGGAGAGGTCAGGGTCAGTGCAGGGACGGGCAGACACAGTGTGCTAGTCGAGTTAATCCTGATGGCACAAGTGTTAATTAAGGAGACAGCTAACCTTCCTAACCATGCCAACCGAATTAAGACAACAGATAAACGGCTTTAGTGGTAAAAGCAGCTTCACTCAGGTTCATGCATTGACGTGCGCACACACAACACAACCACAGACAGACACACACATGCACGCATTACGACAAACACTTTCCGCCCACAAACTAACAAGGAAAAGACTGTGATTGTAGTTGAAAAACTGTCATTATAGTTTAAATAACCGTTATTACAGTTGAAAGTAAAAGCCCGCTATTAAAATTCCATTGATGCTAACATTGGAATTGAGATGCATTGCTGACCGTAGCGGAGAATGGGAATGAATCCGTCCCATAATAACATATAACTCAATGTTAATGTTAACACCACGACCTCCTCACCTCTAAGGACCGGGGCCGGTCTC
>NW_028179676.1:10000-12500 GCF_964030765.1 Micromesistius poutassou | reverse complement strand
CATCACCACGGCTTCCATGCAGCAGCTTCTCACCCAGACTGCCAGTGAATGCAAACCCCAGCTGCACCCTGGAGCCTATCTCTCGCGCACAGCACTCTCCCTCTCTCTCTCTCTGTCTCTGTCTTTCCCTCTCTCTACCTCTCTCTCTGTCTCCCTGTCTCTCTCTTTCTCTCTCTCTCTCTCTCTCTCTCTCTCTCTCTCTTTCTCTCTGTCTCCCTGTCTCTCTTTCTCTCTCTCTCTGTCTCTCTCTCTCTCTTTCTCTCTCTCTGTCTCTCTCTCTCTACCTCCCTCTCTCTGTCTCCCTGTCTCTCTCTTTCCCTCTCTCTCTCTGTCTCTCTCTCTCTCTCTCTTTCTCTCTCTCCCTGTCTCTCTCTCTTTCTCTCTCTGTCTCTCTCTCTCCCTGTCTCTCTCTCTCTCTCTCGCTCTGTCCCTCTCTCTCTCTCTCTCCCTGTGGTAGAAGCTAAAGGCTTACAGGCTCACCTCCTCACAAAACCTGCCCTTGACACGCACTCAGCCCTCCACTGTAACACCGGCCCAGCAATTAATTCGCAGACGCACAATGGAGACGTACGAGGCGTCGGCTGATGAGGCGTCGGCTGATTCATACGCGTGGACGTTCCTCCTGTCAGTTCCCAGATCCGCAGAGCAGAGCAGCACATACAGTGCACGGAGACGCCGCCGTCGCTTTTGTTCAGATCATTTGATTATCTTAATTTTTTATTTTTATTTTTTTTTATCTTTTAACAGTGTTTAGTCATCCAGTACTTACAGTTGCCAAAATCCTGGTGCTTATCCGCTGTGGTGGCGTGCTGTCGGGGGGGTTCTGTGCTGAGGAGATATCACAGGGATTCCAGTCTGTCTCCAATCAATCTTAATGACCTTGTAAGGCGGGGGACTGGAGGATGCATGATCTATAGAAAGAGACGTAAGGTCGATACGCACGTCTTTTCAACATGAGCTGTGGCTACACACACACACACACACACACACACACACACACACACACACACACACACACACACACACACACACACACTCACACACGCACACGCTCACACACACACACACACATGCAAATCTCCACCACTTAAGCAATTAAACAACCATCCTTCACCCAATGGCAGCGCAGCAACACGTGAACACGTGGAATGGCGTTAGCAAAAGGTATTGATTCTGATCGCGTATGGAAGAGCCTCGATTCGCATCGGCGTCCGTGCGTTATCGCGGTCCGTACGGGGGGCGACAACGCGAGCGTTTACCGGGACGGATGTCAACAGGCTTCCCGGAACGCCACAGCGGTGGTCCTGAGGCGGTGGGAACGTCTATGGGAACGTCATGCCTTCTCCTTTGGGGAGGAGGGGGGGGAGGGGGTGTGGGGGGGGGCGATGGGAGAAACAAGATCTATCTCTTGGTGAGCGGGGCCAATTAAAAACCAATCAGGCCGCTTAGAGTGCGTGGGTAATGGGAAAGCCGAGGTTTGTGGAGGAAACCTGTGGTGGTGATTAATGGAGACTTTCACCTGGTGGCATAACGTGCTCCCACAGGCATCCATCACACTGGGGGGGCGGAGGGGGGGGTGCTTACCTATACCCCCCCCCCCCCCCCCCAAACCCCCCCCCCCAGCCCCCACCAATATCCTTTCACCCTCCTCCTTTCTCACTGACGGACACCCCCTTCACACCTCCAGTGTTAACAGATATATCCTGATGAGCTGGTGATTGGATGGTGCCAAACGAGCAAAATCCATGAATTAAGTCTGGGTGTAAATTAACTGGAGATGTATCGTGGGATCTGGAGGACTAACAATCATCACCCAAAGTCGTGAATCCATTGAATACTTATGTACATGAATTTGAGCTGCATTGCAAATTGTCACCTACATCTTGTTTCGTCTGCATATAACATGGTCATCTGGAATGAAGAAATGGACTACCATATTATGATTTTAAAATCGGAATAACTACTACTAAACAAAGCACACCACTCTTTAAAAAAAAAAATACACTTCAGTTAATTTGCTTTTCACATCCAAATGTCATCAATGTAATTATATTATCAACGTAAGATATTTTTGATATTCAATGCATCCATGGGTTGGGAAGGATATGAAGCCAGATTCAGTTACACCCATGGACCCCCTTTAACATGATGATATGCAGGGGCAGGAAGTGCAGATTAGCTAAGCTGTTATATTAAAAAATACTCACAATTCAAGGCCGTTCACAAAGTGTTTTTGGATTTTGATAAACGTGTTGGGCAATAAGAGTTGATGTTTTTGAGGCTCGCATTTTAAGTGGATTCTGTACACAATTTAAATTTGCTATCCGAGAGCAATTATTGTGATTCATGTTGATAGAAACTGCATTAGCACAATTTAGGATCCATCTCGTACTTAGCTAATTTCATAGGATGAACAAGCATTAGCACATTGTACTCTCCTCATTCATTTACTTTAATTGTTGGCTTAATGGACGCCTGTCATCAACGCTGATTTAAGATT
>NW_028179676.1:0-2500 GCF_964030765.1 Micromesistius poutassou | reverse complement strand
TGTAACTAATACACACACACACACACACACATATGCACAAAAACACAAACACACACACACACAAACAAAAGGAGAACAGATTTTCTTTCTTAGCCGCAGGCTGAAAATAAACACCAGCATCAACACCCCAGCCCCCACACACACAGAACAACACACACATACACACATACACACATACACACGCACACACAATCATATATACACTATATGATGAAGTGCCATAATAAGATCTCTTCAACATCTGTGGGATGAGAGAGAGACAGAGAGAGAGAGAGAGAACGTCTCACATCAGGGAGAGAGAGAGAGAGAGAGAGAAAGAGATAGAAGGCGAGAGAGAGAGAGAGAACGTTCACATCGGAGAGAGAGAGAGAGAGAGAGAGAAAAAGAGAGAGAGAGAGAAGGCAAAGAGAGAGAGAGAGACCATTTCACATCGGAGAGAGAGAGAGAGGGAAAGAGAGAGAGAGGGATAGAGAGACAGCGAGAGAGAGAGAGACAGAGAGTTAGAGGAAGGGAATTAGAGAAAGAGGGTGCTGAAGAGAGAGAACAGGGTAGAGAGAGTGAGAAAGAAAGATAGAGCTCCAAATCATTGTATTGATCTGACTGCAATGCTGTAGCAGTTCTCCATGCTTGCCTAGCCAGTATTCACCCCATGGTGTTCCAGCAGTGCTCGGCCCGCTGTGATGTTGACTTGATGTGAGTTTTACACAATGACTCAACGCCTGGCCCTCGCACGCCATGCGCTCCGAGGAGACCCGGCACACACATGTACACGTGGTCACGTGATCATGTGATGCGTCTATATGGCTATATACATTTCGTTCTTTATTTTGTAATTGTGTGAACCAGTGATCCTACACACACACACACACACACACATACACACACACACACACACACACACACACACACACACATACACTAATACACAAACACACACACACACACACACACACACACACACACACACACACACTTGCATACACACACACCAACACAGACATACACACTCAGGCACAGGGAAACAAACACATCAAACTGAATTGGCTGCATTATGAGTTACATGACGGGTTGTAGGACGTGAGCAGGCTGTGCGTGTGTGTGTGTGTGTGTGTGTGTGTGTGTGCGTGTGTGTGTGTGTGTGTGTGTGTGTGTGTGTGTGTGTGTGTGTGTGTGTGTGTGTACGTACGTTTGTGTCCGTGACTGGCGGTCCACACCTGTCAACAGTGTCTATAGGCTAAGTCCTGATACTATCTGACAGCCCTGCTGCTGTGACACAATGTGTGTGTGTGTGTGTGTGTGTGTGTGTGTGTGTGTGTGTGTGTGTGTGTGTGTGTGTGTGTGTGTGTGTGTGTGTGTGTGTGTGTGTGTGTGTGTGTGTTTTGACCGTCTGGATGACTCACTGTTATGCCTCTGCCACTGTGGACCCTCACTGTCTGACTTGTGGGTTTATTCATGCTTGTGTCTGTGTGTGTGTGTGTGTGTGTGTGTGTGTGTGTGTGTGTGTGTGTGTGTGTGTGTGTGTGTGTGTGTGTGAGCGTGCGTGCGCGTGCGTGTGGTTGAGTTCCATCAGCAGCTATCTTCTCATAGTCACATTTTAAACATGAACACATTGAACTATCGGAAACATACTAATCTAGAGGGCTGTGCTAACGAAACAAGACATCCTTCACCCACACACGCGTCTTCCTGCATCTCACATAGAAACGCGAGCAAAAACCCGATTTCAAATTATTTTTCTGGAAGGGGGAATTCTTCATCAACACTTGCCAGTGGCACCAAAAAATCTCCTGATTGTAATGCAAATCACATTGCATCACGCAACGTACGCGCCGCCCTGGCAGAGCCGCGTTTAGCATGGCGCGCAAACAGGACTAGTTCATGGATGGTACTCCCAGACAGCGTTTCCTCCGTGATGGCGGCCAAAGACCCAGCGTTACGAAGCAGCTGTAGCCTCCAGGGCCTCTCAGCGGCATACGCATTTGGCTGAAATATTCAGCTGGGCTCCCAGCATTACCTTGCATGTATAATTACCGGATATGCTGCCTGCCGCTGATAACTGTCCCAAACAATGTTTGAAGGGGGAAGGCAACGATGAATTCCCAATGAAGTGTGAAAAAGGCTGATTAAAATTGCCGTGGTCGAAAGCCAGTGTGCCTCTGTTCTGCTCTCCCGGACCAAGGGAGATGGGGGAGACAGGCTTTCTGTGGAGATAGCCGGCTCTCTTCTTCCTATACTGTGCTGGATTGATTTTCGGTGGGCGCGCATAGTTTCTATTTCGGTGCTGAAAAATATTTCAAAATGCGTTTTTTTTTCCTCTCATTTAAATGACGTACAATGGAGCAATCCTCCTCCAGACCCGCAAGAAACCTATTTCTGTTGGGTGCCATCCCTGCACATTCCCATATACGCTGGCTATGCTAATTAGCAAACTTGTTTTATTCATTATCATAAATCTACTCTTAAATTATGAATGTGCATTAAACTGTGTGTTCTCCAGACC
>NW_028179677.1:0-5000 GCF_964030765.1 Micromesistius poutassou | reverse complement strand
CCACCCTATAACCATCAACACCACCCTGTAACCATCAACACCACCCTATAACTATCAACACCACCCTATAACCACCAACACCACCCTGTAACCACCAACACCACCCTGTAACCATCAACACCACCCTGTAACCATCAACACCACCCTGTAACCACCAACACCACCCTATAACCACCAACACCACCCTGTAACCATCAACACCACCCTATAACCATCAACACCACCCTGTAACCATCAACACCACCCTGTAACCATCAACACCACCCTATAACCACCAACACCACCCTATAACCATCAACACCACCCTATAACCATCAACACCACCCTATAACCATCAACACCACCCTATAACCATCAACACCACCCTAGAGCCATCAACACCACCCTGTAACCATCAACACCACCCTATAACCATCAACACCACCCTATAACCATCAACACCACCCTAGAGCCATCAACACCACCCTAGAGCCATCAACACCACCCTGTAACCATCAACACCACCCTGTAACCATCAACACCACCCTAGAGCCATCAACACCACCCTATAACCATCAACACCACCTTATAACCATCAACACCACCCTGTAACCATCAACACCACCCTATAACCATCAACACCACCCTATAACCATCAACACCACCCTATAACCATCAACACCACCCTAGAGCCATCAACACCACCCTATAACCATCAACACCACCCTAGAGCCATCAACACCACCCTATAACCATCAACACCACCCTATAACCATCAACACCACCCTAGAGCCATCAACACCACCCTGTAACCATCAACACCACCCTGTAACCATCAACACCACCCTAGAGCCATCAACACCACCCTATAACCACCAACACCACCCTGTAACCATCAACACCACCCTAGAGCCATCAACACCACCCTATAACCATCAACACCACCCTAGAGCCATCAACACCACCCTGTAACCATCAACACCACCCTATAACCATCAACACCACCCTGTAACCATCAACACCACCCTATAACCATCAACACCACCCTATAACCATCAACATCACCCTATAACCATCAACACCACCCTATAACCATCAACACCACCCTAGAGCCATCAACACCACCCTGTAACCATCAACACCACCCTATAACCATCAACACCACCCTATAACCATCAACACCACCCTAGAGCCATCAACACCACCCTATAACCATCAACACCACCCTATAACCATCAACACCACCCTGTAACCATCAACACCACCCTATAACCACCAACACCACCCTGTAACCATCAACACCACCCTATAACCATCAACACCACCCTGTAACCATCAACACCACCCTATAACTATCAACACCACCCTATAACCATCAACACCACCCTGTAACCATCAACACCACCCTGTAACCATCAACACCACCCTGTAACCATCAACACCACCCTATAACCATCAACACCACCCTGTAACCATCAACACCACCCTGTAACCATCAACACCACCCTATAACCATCAACACCACCCTATAACCATCAACACCACCCTATAACCATCAACACCACCTTATAACCATCAACACCACCCTGTAACCATCAACACCACCCTGTAACCATCAACACCACCCTATAACCATCAACACCACCCTATAACCATCAACACCACCCTATAACCATCAACACCACCCTAGAGCCATCAACACCACCCTAGAGCCATCAACACCACCCTAGAGCCATCAACACCACCCTATAACCATCAACACCACCCTATAACCATCAACACCACCCTAGAGCCATCAACACCACCCTGTAACCATCAACACCACCCTATAACCATCAACACCACCCTATAACCATCAACACCACCCTAGAGCCATCAACACCACCCTAGAGCCATCAACACCACCCTAGAGCCATCAACACCACCCTATAACCATCAACACCACCCTATAACCATCAACACCACCCTATAACCATCAACACCACCCTATAACCATCAACACCACCCTAGAGCCATCAACACCACCCTATAACCATCAACACCACCCTAGAGCCATCAACACCACCCTATAACCATCAACACCACCCTATAACCATCAACACCACCCTATAACCATCAACACCACCCTAGAGCCATCAACACCACCCTATGACCATCAACACCACCCTATGACCATCAACACCACCCTATGACCATCAACACCACCCTATAACCATCAACACCACCCTAGAGCCATCAACACCACCCTATAACCATCAACACCACCCTATAACCATCAACACCACCCTATGACCATGAACACCACCCTATAACCATCCATACCAATTTTAATATATATATATATATATATATATATATATATATATATATATATATATATAATTTAAAAATATTTAATATTTGTAAACAATTCTCAGTTGTAACTGCTCACTTTTTTCGAAAATAAGCAATTTCGAAAATATTCTTTTTTTTTTTTCTAAACAGGAGCCGACCTACAGTCCGCTCACGCCATTGGCTCCCTGGATCACCACGGCAACCTGGTCCCCGGGCCGGACTACGCCGACCGGCTGGACGGCGGCGTGATGTCACTGAGGAGGGCGGAGCCGGCCACGTTCAAACTCATCCTGCTCAGGACCCAGGTAGGTCACATGACCTGACGCTGCCCATGACCAATGACGTCACCAGGGAGACTCGGGGGGTAGGAGTCACATGACTTTTGACGTTGTTAATGTTTTAGTGGTCTTTAAAGGCTCAGTTATGTACTCTAATTGAGTGGTGTCTCTAATTGAGTGGTGTCTCTAATTGAGTGGTGTCTCTAATTGAGTGGTGTCTCTAATTGAGTGGTGTCTTTAATTGAGTGGCGTCTCTAATTTAGTGGTGTCTCTAATTGAGTGGTGTCTCTAATTGAGTGGTGTCTCTAATTGAGTGGTGTCTCTAATTGAGTGGTGTCTCTAATTGAGTGGTGTCTCTAATTGAGTGGTGTCTTTAATTGAGTGGTGTCTCTAATTTAGTGGTGTCTCTAATTGAGTGGTGTCTCTAATTGAGTGGTGTCTCTAATTGAGTGGTGTCTCTAATTTAGTGGTGTCTCTCTAATTTAGTGGTGTCTCTCTAATTGAGTGGTGTCTCTGAGTGGTGTCTCTAATTGAGTGGTGTCTCTAATTGAGTGGTGTCTCTAATTGAGTGGTGTCTCTCTAATTGAGTGGTGTCTCTAATTGAGTGGTGTCTCTAATTGAGTGGTGTCTCTAATTGAGTGGTGTCTCTAATTGAGTGGTGTCTCTAATTGAGTGGTGTCTCTAATTGAGTGGTGTCTTTAATTGAGTGGTGTCTCTAATTTAGTGGTGTCTCTCTAATTGAGTGGTGTCTCTGAGTGGTGTCTCTAATTGAGTGGTGTCTCTAATTTAGTGGTGTCTCTAATTGAGTGGTGTCTCTAATTGAGAGAGGCTTGCATAAAAAAATAGGGATGATTATTTGGTAAACGGGGTGCCAGATATTATCCAAACTAGTGCCTACAATTGACATTATACTTTATTTTAAAGTGCTCTCTGCTCATTTTGTGCCAATGTTATGAGTTTACCGATGGTTTGCATTTTTTGCTCGTTAATTTGTTTGCATACGTGTTTGGGCTTCTTAAGTAACTTAGTCATTTAGAATTGCTTTGAAAAAGTATGTTTAAAAATGCGCCTTCATATTGAGAACCGACGACATATGTAAATGACTATGTAACCGAGGGCCGTGTCTCTGAGGGCTGTAACCGAGGGCTGTAACCGAGGGCTGTAACCGAGGGCCGTGTCTCCAAGGGCCATGTCTCCAAGGGCTGTAACCGAGGGCTGTAACGGAGGGGCATCACTGAGGGCTGTAACGGAGGGGTGTCACGGAGGGGTGTAACGGAGGGCTGTAACGGAGGGCTGTAACGGAGGGCTGTAACCGAGGGCTGTAACCGAGGGCTGTAACCGAGGGCTGTAACCGAGGGCTGTAACCGAGGGCTGTAACCGAGGGCTGTAACGGAGGGCCGTGTCTCCAGGAGGCGGACCGAGGGCAGTACGCGTGCGGCGTCTCGGCCTGGCTCCCCGACGGCCAGGGGGGCGTGGCCAAGCTGGTCCAGGAGCTCAGCGCGCCGCTCAGCGTGAGCTGGACCCCCCGACGTAAGGACACACACACACACACACACACACACACACACACACACACACATCTGGCACCACACACACACACACACAGAAGAGCACACACACACGCACGCACGCACGCACGCACACAGAAGAGCACGCACGCACGCACGCACGCACACGCACACAAAGAAGAGCACACACACACACACACACACACACACACAGAAGAGCACACACACACACACATCCGGCATGACACACACAGACACCCCAAGCTCCACACACACACACACACACACACACACACACACACACACACACACACACACACACACACACACACACACACACACACAGACACCCCAAGCTTCACTCACTCACTCTCTCTCACACACACACACACACTCCCACACTGCCACACACACACACACACACACACACACACACGCGCAGCAGCCACAGCGCGGCTGTCAGAACGGTTTGTGTGATGATGAAGGAAGCGGCTTCCCTCTCAGCCTTACGCTTCACACTCGTCTTTGGCAACACGTTCCCCAAACTCGCGCACTGTGTGTGCCGCCGCGGCATTCCTCCTTTTCCACGCGCCCGCGCGCTCCCAGATGTTACGTAACCCCGGTCGGTTACGTCTACCCTCAGGGCGTACGGCGAAACGCTTTCATCCAGAGAGACTTACAGTAGACCACGTTTGTGTTTTAGAAAGACGAAACGACGGCATGTCTCTGTGGGTACAGTGAGGATGTTCATAGAACCAAGAGCCAAGCACTAACCATCACTAGGTTAACCCGTTCCCCCGTATACACTAACCATCACTAGGTTAACCCGTTCCCCGTATACACTAACCATCACTAGGTTAACCCGTTCCACCGTATACACTAACCATCACTAGGTTAACCC
>NW_028179678.1:0-18469 GCF_964030765.1 Micromesistius poutassou | reverse complement strand
TTGATGCTGTGTTGTGTTGATGCTGTGTTGTGTTGTTGCTGTGTTGTGTTGATGCTGTGTTGTGTTGCTGCTGTGTTGTGTTGATGCTGTGTTGTGTTGATGCTGTGTTGTGTTGCTGCTGTGTTGTGTTGATGCTGTGTTGTGTTGATGCTGTGTTGTGTTGATGCTGTGTTGTGTTGATGCTGTGTTGTGTTGATGCTGTGTTGTGTTGATGCTGTGTTGTGTTGATGCTGTGTTGTGTTGATGCTGTGTTGTGCTGATGCTGTGTTGTGTTGCTGATGCTGTGTTGTGTTGATGCTGTGTTGTGTTGATGCTGTGTTGTGTTGATGCTGTGTTGTGTTGATGCTGTGTTGTGTTGATGCTGTGTTGTGTTGCTGATGCTGTGTTGTGTTGATGCTGTGTTGTGTTGATGTTGTGTTGTGTCTGTGATGTTGTGTTGCTGATGCTGGCAGCACAACGCCGCGGCCGTTAGCTTCAGAAAGGACCGCCGTTGTGTTCACGTCCGTCCGTTGTGTGTGTGGGTCGACGTTTTGAGATGATAAGAATTTTCGGATCAATTATGAATCGTGATTCAGGATTTTCTGAATTACAGGTTGTCGTGTTTGCCACCTCTAACAGGTGCTGTAGGGGGACGCTCCCGCTCTTTCTGAGCGGTGACGTCGCTCTGGCTTATATTTTTTCTCTGCAAAATATTTTTTCCCAAACAGGTTTACCTAGTCTGGCCTCTGATTGGTTAAGAGGCCTCTCCTTTAGATCGCGTTCCGATTAGTCCTAGCTGTTTGCCGGAGTTTATGGTTAGGGTTAGGGTTAACCCTTACCCAAACCCTAACCCTAACCATAACCAATTTGGAGGAGAGCCATTCTAACCAATCAGAGGTGAGAAAAGGTAAACCTGTTCTCGCCTCTCGCCCCCCCCGGCCCCCAAGGAGCGACGCACGCCCGTGTCTGACTCCTCAAATCGGAACAACATTTTCCTTTCGCAACTTTCTCCCCGAACTTCCCTCCCTCCCTCCCTCCCTCCCTCCCTCCCCCCGCTCTCCGACTGAAGCCTCCGCACATCATCAAAGACAGCGCCGACAATAACCCGCGTCACGGCGCGTTTCTCCCGCGCTATTTACGGCACCTGGATCGAGAGCGCGCGTACCGCCGCGGCCCCTGCGTGGGCGCGCAGCTGCCGCGCGTCGTTTGATTATTAAAGTTCTCGAGGTGCGCGCGCACGGCACGCGCGCGCGCCGTGAGTGCGTGGGTTCAGCCTCCATACGAAGTGCGTCGTGGGAGTTTCCTGTTTTTCAACTTAAACAAACTGAAGTCATTTACGTAAGTTTTTAATGTCAAATATTAGCAGGTGTTAATTGGCTCATGAAACAATAGGCTCCTTATTATTTTCCAATTATCCCCGAGTGGCTGGGAAACTGTCTTCCGTTAATTACTTCATTAGTTGTTTCTCGGCGTCCTACAAACACCACTTTAGGATCAATCATTTGGTTTGTTCGTTAATTAAGATAGGCGATCATATTCGCTCACGTTCAAAGCGCGGACAATTACGCGCAGAGTAGCCCAGTACGGCGGAACGCAAACTGATGTCAAGGCAATGACCGCGGAGCGTCTCCAACTGGTTCTACATCTGGTCGGTCTGCTGCTCTTGTCCTTATAAACCAGTTAGAAACCAGTTAGAAACCAGTTGCAAACAGCTGCACTCGTGAGCGCAGCCTAATGAAAGTAATCTCAGTGTTTATTTCGGTGCGTCAAAGATCAACCAGGCCGTTTGTCATCGACACGTTTCAACGCGTAGGCATCGAACGGTTTAAATACACCGACATTATTATTAGCACAAAGGATTCTGTTTTTTTTTTCTTTTAATTTCTGTCTCGTTTTAACCACACGCTCCTCGGGAGACTGAGGACTGGAAACAGAACAAGTGTTTACCTGCTCCGAGCAGGAGAGGAGAGCGCGGCGCCTCTAGATCGGAGCGAGGGCGACACCCTCAGGGCGACGGCGGTACTGCTGCTTAATGACGGGATAAGGGCGACACCCTCAGGGTGGCGGCGGTACTGCTGCTTAATGAGTGTGAAAGGGCGACACCCTCAGGGCGACGGCGGTACTGCTGCTTAATGAGTGTGAAAGGGCGACACCCTCAGGGTGACGGCGGTAGTGCTGCTCAATGACGATAGAGTGAACGCGGAGAGGCGTCTATTCACATGAAACATCACATATCTCATCTAATTAGATCTTGATCAAATATAAAGTAGCCCCCCCCCCCCCCCCCCCCCCCCCCCGGCGACACATTTTGAGTAGCGGTGGAACAGTGTTGTTGTTTCTCATTAACGCTGTTTACTGACCCTCACCGAAACACATTTCTAACTTTGGAAATATGAACGATTAAAGGCAAGACGATAGCATCAGGTATAACGGGCGTAGTCGAGTGTTTACTTAAGGCTGATTAATTAGGCGATTGCTGCTTCGTTAATAAGTTGTGATTAACAGGCCTACCTACTGCCTGGAGGGGGGGGGGGGGGGGGGGTGGGGGCGGGCAGGGGGGGGGGTCATTCCGCCACTGTCTGTTGCTAGGCAACAGGGGCGTCGTTGCTTGGACGTGAGCCGGACCCCAGCAGGGGGTCCCCGCGGGGGCGCGGTGGGGGGGGGGGGGGGGGGGGATGAACAAAGCTCGTTAACCTTATTCACATCAGCAGTACCACGGCGCCGTCACACAACATTTTTTATGTGTTATGTGCACCTCGAAAAAAAACTGTTGTTTGTTGTTTACTGTTCGGATTAATTATGAATCATGATTCATAATTTGTTGAATTACAGATAGAGTTAGTGAGTAATTAGTATTATTAATGAGTAGAGGGAGAACGCTTCACAACCGCTATCATTAAACACGATTTGACACGCCGCCGTACCAGACCAGAGAAAACATTAATATACTGGAGTTATTATATTTATTATTACACACACACACACACACACACACACACACACACACAACCTGTAACCAGTGCACACTCGCTCTCTCTCTCTCTCTCTCTCTCTCTCTCTCTCTCTCTCTCTCCCTCTCATAATGCACGTGTGCCAAGTAGAGTGAAGAGGAAGATGCTCCTCTTGAATGACTCCCATATGGTCTCTCTGTGAGGGCTGTGAGGCGTGAGGGGACTGACAGACCAACAGTTCCGGGGCTGTTTCTGTTTCTGTAATCTCCGTTTTTGTCTTCAGGACTCCAGGCCAGGCCTGGCCCCGCCCACTAGCCACGCCCCGGCCACGCCCACGACTCGCCGTGTCCTGGCCCCGGCGACGCCCACTCAGGGCCTCACGTCCCCGCCCATGTGTAAAGCCCATGTGCTGGTGACAGCAGGGTACAACAGCTGCTGGAAGGTTCTGGGTTCGACGCCCAGTGTCAGAAGTTACTTATTAAGAAGCGCTAACCCCTACCTGCTCCTTAGTGACCTGTCTCTGTACTGTCTAACCCCTACCTGCTCCTTAATGACCTGTCTCTGTACTGTCTAACCCCTACCTGCTCCTTAATGACCTGTCTCTGTACTGTCTAACCCCTACCTGCTCCTTAATGACCTGTCTCTGTACTGTCTAACCCCTAGCTGCTCCTTAATGACCTGTCTCTGTACTGTCTAACCCCTACCTGCTCCTTAATGACCTGTCTCTGTACTGTCTAACCCCTACCTGCTCCTTAATGACCTGTCTCTGTACTGTCTAACCCCTACCTGCTCCTTAATGACCTGTCTCTGTACTGTCTAACCCCTACCTGCTCCTTAATGACCTGTCTCTGTACTGTCTAACCCCTACCTGCTCCTTAATGACCTGTCTCTGTACTGTCTAACCCCTACCTGCTCCTTAATGACCTGTCTCTGTACTGTCTAACCCCCACCTGCTCCTTAATGACCTGTCTCTGTACTGTCTAACCCCTACCTGCTCCTTAATGACCCGTCTCTGTACTGTCTAACCCCTACCTGCTCCTTAATGACCCGTCTCTGTACTGTCTAACCCCTACCTGCTCCTTAATGACCCGTCTCTGTACTGTCTAACCCCTACCTGCTCCTTAATGACCTGTCTCTGTACTGTCTAACCCCTACCTGCTCCTTAATGACCTGTCTCTGTACTGTCTAACCCCTACCTGCTCCTTAATGACCTGTCTCTGTACTGTCTAACCCCTACCTGCTCCTTAATGACCTGTCTCTGTACTGTCTAACCCCTACCTGCTCCTTAATGACCTGTCTCTGTACTGTCTAACCCCTACCTGCTCCTTAATGACCCGTCTCTGTACTGTCTAACCCCTACCTGCTCCTTAATGACCCGTCTCTGTACTGTCTAACCCCTACCTGCTCCTTAATGACCTGTCTCTGTACTGTCTAACCCCTACTGCTCCTTAATGACCTGTCTCTGTACTGTCTAACCCCTACCTGCTCCTTAATGACCTGTCTCTGTACTGTCTAACCCCTACCTGCTCCTTAACGACCTGTCTCTGTACTGTCTAACCCCTACCTGCTCCTTAATGACCTGTCTCTGTACTGTCTAACCCCTACCTGCTCCTTAATGACCCGTCTCTGTACTGTCTAACCCCTACCTGCTCCTTAATGACCTGTCTCTGTACTGTCTAACCCCTACCTGCTCCTTAGTGACCTGTCTCTGTACTGTCTAACCCCTACCTGCTCCTTAATGACCTGTCTCTGTACTGTCTAACCCCTACCTGCTCCTTAATGACCTGTCTCTGTACTGTCTAACCCCTACTGCTCCTTAATGACCTGTCTCTGTACTGTCTAACCCCTACCTGCTCCTTAATGACCTGTCTCTGTACTGTCTAACCCCTACCTGCTCCTTAACGACCTGTCTCTGTACTGTCTAACCCCTACCTGCTCCTTAATGACCTGTCTCTGTACTGTCTAACCCCTACCTGCTCCTTAATGACCCGTCTCTGTACTGTCTAACCCCTACCTGCTCCTTAATGACCTGTCTCTGTACTGTCTAACCCCTACCTGCTCCTTAGTGACCTGTCTCTGTACTGTCTAACCCCTACCTGCTCCTTAATGACCTGTCTCTGTACTGTCTAACCCCTACCTGCTCCTTAATGACCTGTCTCTGTACTGTCTAACCCCTACCTGCTCCTTAATGACCTGTCTCTGTACTGTCTAACCCCTACCTGCTCCTTAATGACCTCAGTCTGGATTCACTGTAAGTTGCTTTGGATAAAAGTCTCTAAATGACTATAGAGTAAATAATTCCGTTACGATGTTCTAACTCACAGATCCACCCCAAAGTGTGTGATCAAAGGAGACATCAATACAAATGATTCAATGTCAATCCTCTGCTCTATTTTAAACGTCTTTCGTAGTTGTTCATTTTGTTTATTTTATCAACCTCATTTCATTTGTAACATTTGAATTTCCGTCGCACCTATTCCAAACCACCAGGTCGCCAACATATCGCTCACCCCGTTCAACGACAATAATCAATCTCTCTCCGCGTGTATCCCCCCCGTCCCCGCCCACGCAGCCCGTCCTGTAGCCTCGCCACGTCCTCGTGTATCGGAGGAGATTGTCTGTCGAGCTTTGATTGGTCCCAGACTCCGCACCGCACGCGTGACAATTCCAATTTCCGCGCACGAGCGACTCCGCGCTCCACGGCCCCTCCGCGCCGCATCGCGTTCGCACCGCGGCTCTATAAATACCCACACGTGTGTGTAGGGGGGGGGGACGGCGTGATGTATGGGCGGTGTCTGTAATTAAACATCTCCGCCCGCGGCTCCTCCCTGTTAGCGGGGAGATAAAGTTGTCGCGCGCCATATTAAATGTCAGCGGCGCAGAGCCTGTCCGTGTGGGGTCCTCCTCCTCCTCACGCACGCGCCCAGCCAGCTGTGTAACGCCGCGGCCGCGGCCAACGGGAACCAACGACGGGAGGTCCTCCTCCCCGGGGGGACGGGGGGCGGGGGGGGGGGGGGGGACATCTGTCCTGACATCTGGCCCCCCGCCCCGCCCCCCGTCTGCTGTTTGATAGAACCTGAGGAAGCATCATGATGCTTCCGCAGGTTTTTTTAAGAACGCTGTTTGATATATCAACGTTATAGCGACGGGTTTATTTTAATAAGTGAGTGGCGCGTGACCCGACGTTCTTTTGGGAATATTTAAGAAGAAACAAACCGAATTTCCTCAACCAAGACTCGCTTAAAAACCAATAATAACTAAAGCCATGTATCCAATTTCAACGTTCAAACGACACCCATGGCTGACTCGTCTGAATGGATTCGTATTTCCTCGCCGCCGCGGCGTCGTGAGGAGGAGACGCCCGCCCAGTGACGCGTGTTTACACGATAGACTAGCTTAACCCCGGGGCGAGCTACATGAACGCCAGCCACCTTCACCGCGCGTTGTGTTTAATATACACCTGCCAATCAGGAGACAGCAGCCGGCAGCGCTAACATCACACACTTCCCTCTCTGTAATACTGTGCCTATTCGCTACGCTGACTTTGAATCAAAGTGCGTGTTGTGTTTTTACGGATGAGGAGGAAAATGTTCTTCAAATTGCATTTCCTCGTTTCCGGGAGCACGTAGCGCTGCGCCGCTGCGCCGCTACGCCCCTCGTCTCCCCGTTAATGCCGCCCCACTTATCTCCTGAGAGGAACCAACGCAAAAACCTGTCCCAGGAAATTGAATTCTTTGTCTATCTGGATGCCGAGGCAACTCGGGCGTTACACGTGTCACTTCCTCTTCCTGTTTCCACAGACCGGGCGTGTCGTGTCGTGTGTGTGTGTGTGTGTGTGTGTGTGTGTGTGTGTGTGTGTGTGTGTGTCTCAGTCTGTGTGTGTGTGTGTCTCTCTGTCTGTCTGTGTGTGTGTGTCTGTCTGTGTGTGTCCGTGTGTGTCTCAGTCTGTGTGTGTGTGTGTGTGTGTGTGTGTCTCAGTCTGTGTGTGTGTGTGCGTGTGTCTCTGTCTGTCTGTCTGTGTGCTTTTGTGTTGCTGTCTGTCTGTGTGAGTGTGTGTGTGTGTGTGTGTGTGTGTGTGTGTGATTGTGTGTGTGCGCACGTTCACAGAAGGAATAGAACGACTCTACTACGGATAAACTTTAAAAGACGCACTGTGACCTCAGGCTACAACTATCAGCTTTGATCTCTGATGCGTGGAGGAGGCGGGGCCTGCGGGGGCCTGGAACTCCCCAGGAACCCGGGATCAAAGCTTACCCAGGACCCGCTTATCAGAGAATAATCGATTTGTAATCGATTCCCCGGAACGCCCCCCCCCTCACCGCTCTGCTTATGGGTCGTCTTTAAAGACAGATCAAAGGCCTCATGGCTGTTCCCTCAGGGCCTGCTCGGGGCTGTCATCCCGTCTCACCTTCCTGAGGACCAGGGGAGAGGTGGTGGGGCTCGTCGGCTCGTCGGCGGTTATTGAGGATGAACTCTGTGGAGCAGGACGATCTCAATCACCAGAGTAGGAGACTGATGAGTTACAGAGTAGATCACCGGTATTGTTCCGTTGAAATATTCGGTGTTTATCTAACGGCAAACTTGAGTTCAGTCCAGCGAACACCGTGGTGTCTAGCAGCCTTGAGGAGGGATGGATGTTCTCCGTCTGAACAGAGGAACGCTGATCAGCTCGGTTCTTGGTTCTTTTGAGCGTTGGCTGATCTCTGCTGAGCGCTCCTCCTGTCTCTGACGTGACGGCTGGGGTTCTGTTCACGTTGAATCAGAGAGCTGGAAGACCAGCAGCTCAGTGTCCACCAGGGATGGAGCTATGGAGCACTTCTCCGCTGCTTGTCTTCTCGCTCTTCATGAGATAAGATAAGATAAGATAAGATAAGGTAAGATGGAGCATTATTCATTCCAGGAAGGATTTGGGGGTTTCACATCCGACGGTACAGGAAAGATAAATGAGAAATACAACTGAATAGCTACACCCACCACGTGAATTAAAAGCAGAAACGTTCTATGAACACGATGCACGATGAGAGGAAATGCTAGAACTGAATGTAAACACCCTGAGACGAGGACAACGGAGTGAGTCCAGCAGAGCGCAGAAATCACAGCCCGAAAAAAAGCCCTAATTGATCAACCAATCAGAATTGCGTAGGGGGTGGGAGAGAGGGGGAACGGAGAGGGAGAGGACCACCTGGTCAGGTGAGTGTCCGCTGACACGTCAGAACCCACACATGCCCGTCAGGTGTCAGTTGTCAGAATCGGTTGGCCCCTGCGTAACAGAAAGCGGTTGTAGGTGTTAGCGTCGTGTTTTACGTTGTGTCATTGTGGGTCAGTTAAGAAGACTCCTCATGCGTACAATCTTCAAGACATCCGCCTCCACAACATCAAACCTTTCATCTCTCACACACACACACACACACACACACACGTTATGTTATATCTTTTATAAGCTGTGTATGGGCAGTTCTTCGAGTAGCAGTTCCTTCTGTCGCCACTAGATGGCGGTCACACTGCAGACTTCCTCAGGTGTGTGAGTGTGTGTTTGGAGGAGTGGGTTCTGAGGGGTCCATGTGAGCAGGTTCAACCTGGTACGACAGAGCGTACTCTTCAGCCTTGAGACCTCCTATCCAACGCAGTCTCACTCCCGAGTTTGTCAAAAGCTGACGCTTTGGTCAGGGGCTTTCGGAGTCAACTGCTGACGCAGAGGGTGTCCTTGTGCGTCTCCATTCAACACGGGGGGGTTTGAAGTCCCTCCACGCCGGGTTTTTTTCATAGGATGCTTTAGGATGGTTTCACGGCAAGTACCGCCTTTTTTCGCCTCTGATTGGTTAGAAGGGCTCTCTTCCGATTGGTTATTAATAGTATAACCCTAAGCAGTTATTTTCGGTTTTTGACGAACTCTGGGTGAGACTGTGTTGTCCTATCCTATTTTCTCCTCTCCTCTGCCCTCTCCTCTCCCCCTCCCCTCCTCTCCTCTCCCCTCCTCTCCTCTCCCCTCCTCTCCTCTCACCTCTCCTCTCCCCCTCCCCTCCCCTCCTCTCCTCTCCCCCTCCCCTCCTCTCCTCTCCTCTCCTCTCCTCTCCCCCTCCCCTCCCCTCCTCTCCCCTCCCCTCTCCTCTCCTCTCCTCTCCCCTCCTCTCCTCTCCTCTCCTCTCCTCTCCTCTCCCCTCCTCTCCCTCTCCTCTCCTCTCCCCCTCCCCTCCTCTCCCCTCCCCTCCTCTCCCCCTCCCCTCTTCTCCTCTCCTCTCCCCTCCTCTCCTCTCCTCTCCTCTCCTCTCCTCTCCTCTCCCCCTCCCCTCCTCTCCTCTCCTCTCCTCTCCCCCTCCCCTCCTCTCCTCTCCCCTCCTCTCCCCCTCCCCTCCCCTCCTCTCCTCTCTCCACTTCTCCCCTCCTCTCCCCTCACCTCTCCTCTCCTCATGCTCTCCTCTCTCCCCTCCTCCTCCTCTCCTCCTCTCCTTTTATCTCCTCATCTCCTCTCCTCTGCTCTGCCCTCCTTTCTCCACCTGTGTGTGTGTTTGTGTGTATGTGTGTGTGTGTGTGTGTGTGTGTTTGTGTACATGTGTGTATAACAAAGGAGTGCTTGTGCAGCCTGCGCCGCTGTCCCTGATTACGTCCATTAGACGAGCGCGGCGTGTGCGTCGCGTTGATGTGCGGCAGCGGAGCGGGCCAGGCCAGACCACGGGTCAGAACAACGTCTGGAAGCCTCCCCAGAACATTTGCTCAACCTCCCTCCTTGGGTTACGTGGCGTTTCTGTCCAGGGTGCTGATTGAGTTAACTTCATGTTTCAAAAACCAAATAAATGTGTTTTGTGTTCCGAGGGTCGGACACCACCGGCTCAGACGGCAGACACAGCTGGAGGCCGGAGAGCAGAGCTTACAGAGTAAACAGAAACACTCTGTTCGGGTCTGAGCGGGGCCCTGGCTGGAGACGAGGCCCTAAATCAAATCAAATGTACTATTTAGGCGCTGGTCTATTATGATTTATTCCCTCAAATGCAGCCTTGGATTTTATTTCGTTTTCCAGCTGAAAGCAATCAATTCTTACTCACTTAACCAAATACATCTCTGGACCCTGTCAACGTTATTCTATTCCATTATCTCCAACATATGGTATACGCTTTTTCTACTCAACTCAACTCTGTTACCTTCTATTATCGTCTCATCTATTCTATTGTGTTCTATTGTGTTCCCTGCAGCTTGACGAGTATGTATTATTATCTGACTAGTTGTGTGTCTGTAGTTGTGTGTTATCTGACTAGTTGTGTGTCTGTAGTTGTGTGTTATCCTCTGCCTAGGTTTCTTGAACAACAACAAGAACAACAAGGCCCAGCTCATTCTGCTCCTTGCTGAGACCTTCCAAAGAGATAGGATCAGTGTTAAACTATGCTCTGATGATGCTGACACCTCCATCGTGTCTGCAGCACTAAATGAGGCAGTAGAGGCCTCTGTTGAGGTGAGGGCTGAGGACACAGGCGTCCTGGTTATGCTGGTCCATCATGGGGCAAACCACCCGGTCTTCCTCACGACAGCTATAGATACATCTTATGATGGCGGAAAGATTCGAGAGACACTCCCGGAGAGGTACCGTAACTACCTTGTATTCCTACGTAGCTTCTCTGGCTGTGATACCGTATCAGCAATTTCTGGGTTTAGCAAACCAACTTTGCTCAGCAAGCTCCATGCAAGACTGACAAATCAGAGCGGAGCCATGTGACATCAGAGCCAAGAAAAGTGACATCATCAGAGCTGGCCGTGAACTGTTCAAGATCATATTCCGCGGAAATCCATATGAAGATTTGGAAGACTTAAGATTTGATGTCTTCAGCAAGCGGGCCGCAGCTGGGAGCATCAAGCCTGAGAAACTGCCTCCAACTACAGGAGCTGCAGCACAGCACTCTATGAGGGTATATCTCCAGACCAGAGGTTGGCTACTGCTACAAAAGTCCATCACTGGATGTCCTTGAGTATGGATGGAAACAAGGAAAACAAGGTTATGCACCAGTCCCTACAACAGATCCCATTGCACCGGACTACCTTCTGAGTTGGTCAGCTGCAACTATGCAGGTCACTGTGGCACTCTCAGGTGCTGCAAATTTAGTCAAATTTATTTCTGTTTGTGGGAACTGTCATGGTAACTCTTGCCAGATCATCAACCAGCCAGATGATAATAGTAGTGAGGGAGATGAGGGGAGTTGATGAGGTTTGTTAAAATGTCAACTGATAACGCAAGATTTGTAATTGTTCAATAAAAACTCTTTTTATGGATTTTTTATGGATTTTGAGTTATTTTTACTCAAAACTAATGACTGGGATAGATTCAGCACCCCTAAAAACCCCTAGTTAGACATCTCAAAAGGCACTTTTGATAGAAAAGCGATTCCAGAGGATTTGGCCGTGGATAAATTGGGAGGTGTTACTAGACATCTATAGGACACCTATAGGTAATAAAATCTACTGGTAATAAATTATTTCAGGAAATGGCAAAAAAAAATACCTAACTTTCCCTAACTATAAGTCTATCAGAGAAGTTACTGAATTAGTAAATAGTTGCCGGATGGCTATCCAGGCTCGCCAGAGTAGTTGCCGTGATCAGGATTTTTTGATTTTTTGTGTAGCTGTAGAAGCACTGGAAAGGGGTGACCCCATAGTGGTGGTAGTGTTAGGTGGACCCCGAATAGTAGGAAATGTGAGTGTGTGTGTGTGTGTGTGTGTGTGTGTGTAAAACTTCACATCTCTAAATGACACCAAGTGATGTATACGCTACACAAACACACACACACACACACACTAAAATACGCTTGTATCTCTGCTCAACAAGAGAGAGGCAATGAGAGAATATCTCTGAGACTCCACGTGCAGAAACCCGACCCCTCTCATCTGTTACCGGTTGCCGTGGGTAACCCCCACGCGGCGCTTGTAACGTAAAGCTCTGTTCCTCTCTGTTGGAACGTGTGTTCAGTGGGTTCAACGCTCGCATTAACAGGGTTGTTGGTTCAGATCCGACCAGGCCTGTAAAGCGTAGCTGTATAGCAGCAGACTGGCTAACCCTAACCCTAACCCTAACCCTGACTCTAACACTGAACCTAACCCTGACCCTAACTCTGACTCTAACACTGACCCTAACCCTGACCCTAACTCTAACACTGAGCCTAACTCTAACTCTAACCCTGATCCTAACCCTAACTCTAACCCTGACCCTAACACTGAGCCTAACTCTAACCCTGATCCTAACCCTAACCCCAACTCTAACCCTAACCCTAACCCTAACTCTAACCCTGACCCTAACTCTAACCCTGACCCTAACCCTAACTCTAACCCTGACTCTAACTCTAACCCTGACTCTAACACTGAGCCTAACCCTGACCCTAACTCTAACCCTGACTCTAACCCTGACCCTAACTCTAACCCTGACCCTATTCCTAACCCCTACACATAAAGACCTAGTCTGAGACCCAGGGTTAGCTCCTAGCCTTAGCGTGTTATTCACCGAGCTAGGCTCAACCAGCCAGATGATAATAGTAGTGAGGGAGATGAGTGGAGTTGGATGAGGTTTGTTAAAATGTCAACTGATAACGCAAGATTTGTAATTGTTCAATAAAAACACTTTTTATGGATTTGGAGTCATGTTTACTCAAAACGAATGACTGGGATAGATTTAGCACCCATAAAAACTCCTGGTTAGACATCTCAAAAGGCACTTTTGGTAGAAAAGTGATTCCAGAGGATTTGGCCGTGGATAAATTGGGTGTTACTAGACACCTATAGGAACACACGGTAAAAAAGATATTGGTAATAAATTATTTCAGGAAATGGCAAAAACAACCTAACTTTCCCTAACTCTATCAGAAGTCTATCAGAGAAGTTGCCGGATGGCTATCCAGACGGGATCGCCAGAGTAGTTGCCGTGATCAGGATTTTTTGCTTATATTGCCTGATTTTTTGTGTAGCTGTAGAAGCACTGGAAAGGGGTGACCCCATAGTGGTGGTAGTGTTAGGTGGACCCCGAATAGTAGGAAATGTGAGTGTGTGTGTGTGTGTGTGTGTGTGTAAAACTTCACATCTCTAAATGACACCAAGTGATGTATACGCTACACAAACACACACACACACTAAAATACGCTCGTATCTCTGCTCGACAAGAGAGAGGCAGTGAGAGAATATCTCTGACTCCGCATGCAGAAACCCGACCCCTCTCATCTGTTACCGGTTGCCGTGGGTAACCCCCACGCGGCGCTTGTAACGTAAAGCTCTGCTCCTCTCTGTTGGAACGTGTGTTCAGTGGGTTCAACGCTCGCATTAACAGGGTTGTTGGTTCAGATCCGACCAGGCCTGTAAAGCGTAGCCGTATAGCAGCAGACTGGCTAACCCTAACCCTGACCCTGACCCTAACCCTAACCCTAACTCTAACCCTGACCCTAACTCTAACCCTGACCCTAACTCTAACCCTGACCCTAACCCTAACCCTGACCCTAACTCTAACCCTGACCCCAACCCTAACCCTAACCATAACCCTGACCCTGACATGACCCTAACCCTAACTCTAACCCTGATCCTAACCCTAACACTGAGCCTAACTCTAACTCTAACCCTGATCCTAACCCTAACTCTAACCCTGACCCTAACACTGAGCCTAACTCTAACTCTAACCCTGATCCTAACCCTAACCCCGACTAACCCTGACCTAACCCTAACTCTAACCCTGACCCTAACTCTAACCCTGACCCTAACCCTGACCCTAACTCTAACCCTGACCCTAACCCTGACCCTAACCCTGACCCTAACTCTAACCCTGACCCTAACCCTGACCCTGACTCTAACCCTGACCCTGACCCTAACCCTTACTCTAACTCTAACCCTGACCCTAACTCTAACCCTGACCCTAACTCTAACCCTGACCCTAACCCTTACTCTAACTCTAACCCTGACCTTAACTCTAACCCTGACCCTAACCCTAATCCCTACACCCTACACCTAAAGACCTAGTCTGAGACCCAGGGTTAGCTCCTAGCCTTAGCTCTTAGCCCATTCCATAACCTCACCGTGTTTACATGCCACATCTGATTAGCGTGTTATTCACCGAGCTAGGCTCAACCAGCCAGATGATAATAGTAGTGAGGGAGATGAGGGGAGTTGGATGAGGTTTGTTAAAATGTCAACTGATAACACAAGATTTGTAATTGTTCAATAAAAACACTTTTTATGGATTTTTCTTATGGATTCGGAGTCATGTTTACTCAAAACTAATGACTGGGATAGATTTAGCACCCCTAAAAACCCCTAGTTAGACATCTCAAAAGGCACTTTTGGTAGAAAAGCGATTCCAGAGGATTTGGCCGTGGATACGTGGGTAACCCCCACGCGGCGCTTGTAACGTAAAGCTCTGCTCCTCTCTGTTGGAACGTGTGTTCAGTGGGTTCAACGCTCGCATTAACAGGGTTGTTGGTTCAGATCCGACCAGGCCTGTAAAGCGTAGCTGTATAGCAGCAGACTGGCTAACCCTAACCTTGACCCTAACTCTAACCCTAACCCTGACCCTACCCTAACTCTAACCCTAACACTGACCCTAACCCTAACCCTAACCCTAACTCTAACCCTAACACTGACCCTAACCCTAACTCTAACACTGACCCTAACCCTAACTCTAACACTGACCCTAACTCTAACCCTAACACTGACCCTAACCCTAACTCTAACCCTGACCCTAACCCTAACTCTAACACTGACCCTAACCCTAACTCTAACCCTGACCCTAACCCTAACTCTAACCCTGACCCTAACCCTAACACTGACCCTAACCCTAACTCTAACACTGACCCTAACCCTAAATCTAACCCTAACACTGACCCTAACCCTAACTCTAACCCTAACCCTAACTCTAACCCTAACCCTAACTATAACCCTGACCCTAACCCTAACTCTAACCCTAACCCTAACCCTAACACTGACCCTAACACTGACCCTAACCCTGACCCTAACTCTAACCCTGACCCTATTCCTACATAAAGACCTAGTCTGAGACCCAGGGTTAGCTCCTAGCCTTAGCTCTTAGCCCGTTCCATAACCTCACCGTGTTTACATGCCACATCTGATTAGCGTGTTGTTCACCGAGCTAGGCCCAGGCTCTTCTTTATTAAATGCTAGGGACACACAAAGCTGGGGCCCAGGCCGCTGCTGAGACCTCCAGGGGTGCAGGGTGGTGGTGGTGGTGGTGGTGTGTGGATAGGGTAGAGGGGGGGGGGGGGCCTCTCCCCTCACCAGCCCCAAACAGGCCTCCTGGCCCTGGGTGCTCCAGCCCCTCAGCCTGCTGAAGGGAACCTCCGTACAGAACACGTTCTATACCTTCACTTCCTGTTGTCTGGCTTCCTGTTGGATTGACACATACATACACACACACACACACGCACACACACACACAGACACACACACACACACACACACACACACACACACACACACACAGCGCGTGCGTCAGAGGAATGCTCCACATACCAGAGAGCGGTCACAGGACGTAAGGAACAGATGGCCGCACACACACACACACGCACACACACACACACACACACACACACACTGTAGATGCACAGTGCACATACACACAAACACACACAGGGATATGTACACAGATGTACATACAAACACACACAGACATGTACACGTGCACACACACACACACACACACACACACACACACACAATGATTCATGCTTTCCATGGTGTCACTAATGGGTTTAATAGGCATGTTTCACAGTGCAGTAAACGTGACCAATCACAATTCAGTATGCACTGTGGAGTGACCAATCACAATGTAGTGTGTGTTGTCGTAGCTCACGTCGTCGTGGTCATGTAGACAGTGTGATGTCATTTGTGTTAGACCAGCAACCCAGCAACACGGTCACGGTTAGCACCCGTAATAACTGTCACTATATCACGCTAAATCTGAGAACACTTCTCGTGTCAAGCATCTCCTACTGGGACTCTGCAACTCCCATGAGAACAGGTTTACATGCCATCCACATGTGTGTGTGTGTGTGTGTGTGTGTGTGTGTGTGTGTGTGTGTCTTGCGGTTTTGGTTTGGACGCGCTGCATTAAATCTCCCCTAAATAGACTCTTTCTCCCTCCGTAGTTTGGATTCCAACGTCCCAGACTGTAGCTTTAAAGTCAAGGACGTGGAGGGGATGCAGCAGTCTAACATTCAATAACACGCAAGTTTAAGCAAGCACTCCGATTGGTCAATTCCCATTCTCGAGCGTGTTTAAATGCCCGGTGAAAGAACGGACAAAAAGATTGTTGCCTAATTACAGAAAGTATCGCTACGCTAACTAGCCGAAATTACTTTCAACTACTTTCATGAGCCTAGTTTCCATAACAACGTTCAACTGACCCAAGAGTCGGCTATCGTTACTATAGGAACTATTTTCTGATGGAGATGAACTCGGGCAGAAAGCTTGAATTTGAGGGCAAATTAACCCACAATATGAACATGTACTTGAAGCACAGATACTTGAGGTACACAATGCTTGAAGCACAGGACTTCGGAACTCGGTGCAAGCGCCTCGTTCCTACGGCTGTGCTTCGCGTACCAATGATGACATTCAAGAACGCCGTCGAGTGTAAGACTGCTTAAATGAGAGGCTGCAGTGCTCAGACAGGGTGGGTGGGTGAGAACGGACAGACGGGCGGGTGGGCGGATGGGCGGGTGGGTGGGTGTGGAAGGACAAATGGGTGGAGAGACGCTGGGTGGGTGGGTGGGTGTGGATAGACAGAAGCCCCATCTGGTTTTTATGTTTCTGCACATCGCCCTGTGAATGCTTTACGTTCTACCTCGGTGCTAAAACCCCGTCGCTGTGGTGCTGAGACCTTAAGAGATGAAGATGAAGGTTTTCTCCACTACATCATCCTAATGTCAACTGCAGCTGCACCCCTTATCTCACCCTGGCAGAAGCACTTCCTACACCCACAGGAAGTGGCTGGTCTACAGCAGCGCACCAATCACGTAACACTCCTCCCCCTAGTTGCTCCCTTGTTGCCTAGCGACTGTCCTCGCTGTCACTCAACCTTCTGAAGCCCGGAAAAGCCAAAAAAAAAAGCGGCGGTTTTTACGGCGGTGTCAGTTTACGCGCTCATTCTACTGCTCCTTTAACAGGGAGCTGTCCAAATATAACTGAATGAGTTTAGAAACTCTAATCAACGAAAGCCCTTAGATCTACTCCCACTCTGTGATGTTATGAAGAGCTACACCCTACTCTCCTCATCCAGATGCGTAATCTGTACTGTAGTCTGTAATCTGGACTGAGGCTACAGCCTCAGTAACCCTAACCCTAACCCTAACCCTATCTGTACTGAGACTGTAATCTGCACTGAGGCTGTAATCTGTACGTTTATCTCCTGACAGACACAGGTATATGAGGTATATGAGGTGTCATGCTGTCTCTGCCCTGTAGGGGGCAGCAGATATCTCTGATACATGTCACTCAGAAGGCGTCCTTTGATTGACATGTATCAATGCTTGTCTCCTCACATGGGATATTAGTCCCCCCTCTCACCTCACCAGAACCTTACCTCAACAAAACCTCCCCTAACCAGAACCTATAACCTCACCAGAACCTCCTCTTATCTCACCTCCTTAACCCTTACCTTGGCTTAACCGGAACCTCACCTCACCAGAACATCACCTCACAAGAAACTCACCTCGTCATAAACCCCTCACCTCATCAGAACCTCACCCGAGCAGAACCTCATGTCAACAGAACCTCACCCCATGCAGCAGAACCTCCACCCTGGCAAAATTGAGCTACGGCAGCAATTTTGCGTATCCGGACACTAGGACCCAGGGGCGCGGGTTTGTGTTCCACTGGAAACCCGTGTAAGTCCTTCGTTTAGTCAAACCAACAAACAAGGCTCCCTTCTGAACTGGTGTGTGGACCAGAGATAAACGGATCTGCTGTGATGATCTGAGTGAAAAGTTTCCATGGTGTTTTGCTGAATGTTCCTGAGATATTCCTGGACCGTGGCGCTGTGTGTACACAAAGGGGGCGTTGTGTCGCACTGTGTGGCACAGGAGCTCACCGCAATAGGGAGAAATATTAAACATGGAAGAAGTATCCAAATATATATAATATATATATATAGGCCTAATTGGATTTTTATATACAGCATATCTATTTGTATCTTTATACTACAATTTAAAATTCTGTATGCCTATTTTTATTTCCCCCTACTTTTGCCACTTATCATTTTTATTAACTTAAACATTTATAATATACAATACAGCCTATACAGTTCATAAACATATATGTATCTTAATTGCATTCGTTGTAGTAAGCCTGTTTTTAAAACTCGTCGTCAGGTGACGACGTGTGGATTCATTCTACTCCGCCGGTGTGTTACTATGGAGACGATGAAGACCCGGAACTATGATGATGATGAATGAGGTCTGATGATCCCGATCAGTACTGCTTGACCTCAGACACGTATAGTGGCTCACACACCCGTGTGTGTGTGTGTGTGTGTGTGTGTGTGTGTGTGTGTGTGTGTGTGTGTGTGTGTG
>NW_028179679.1:0-18249 GCF_964030765.1 Micromesistius poutassou | reverse complement strand
TTTCTGTGTTGTTTAGAGAGACGTGTGACAAGCATCTGACAGAAACAATTCATGTTTCATTCAGTATCCAAGTAGGACTCTTTATATTGTCATTAAACATTGCTGTGCTCAGCTTATTGTATCATATTTCCTCTCAGTATTTAATGTAATAGTTGTGTTACTTTATTACATGCAATGTTGGCTTGCTGAGTCTAGAATGGGTTATGTGTGTTTACACTGCTACTCAAATGTCAGCTTAACTTTGCTAATTTGCTTTCTGACTGCGCTTCAAGTGAGCAGATCTTATTTTCCTCATTGATCCCTGTTGAACTGGGAGGAGGGGGAGGTGCTCATATACACACGCTTTTATTTTGGAGCAGTGGGGGTATACACTACACACAAAAACATACTAGCAGCCATGCACACTCACGTGCACAATCCAAAGATACACACACTCCACAGACACAAACACACACCCTTAAACACACACATACGCAAACACCCACACACACACCCACAAACACACACCCTCAAACACACACATACGCACACACACACACACACACACACACACTCACACACACACACACACACACACACACACACACACACACACACACACACACACACACACACACACACACACACACACACACACACACACACACATACAAACATGTACACACACAGTGCAGCAGAAGAGACCTTGGAGGACAGGTTGTTGCAGCAGGATCCTATGCCATGTTGAATTGGCCGGGACACGGTTTCATCATTCAGCTGGCAGCCTCCATCCTGGAGCGATTGATTCTGAAGCAGATGCTCCGGCGCCGCTCTCTGAGGGATGGGCTGTCAGGGAGACCCCAGGGACCACGGCGCCGTGGTGGCAGACTGACGCGCTGGGAGACCCTGGTGCTTCACCTGTGGCAAGGGGTCCATTATTAATGGGCCCAAAATATTATGGTCGCCCAGTGCAACCAGAAAACTTAAACTTAGGTGGATGTACTTTTTCTTTCTTAATATTATTGTATTTTTGTGTGTGTGTGTGTGTGTGTGTGTGGTTTTGTTTGTGGTTATGTGTTGTTATGTCTACGTGTGCTTGTTTGTGCACATGCGGGACACACACGCTTTGAATATTTGAATGACGGCGAGTAAGAATTCAGAGTCTGATTACTGAAAACCTCCAGGAAACCGCAGAGAGAAACGTCCTCTTCAGTTCACGAGATCACCCAGAGAGCAGCGATATTAAATAATCAATACATTCCAGGCTTTATTTCCAAGGTCAGGGATGCTGTTTTATTGGCCTTGGAGGCGGTGGAGTGATTAATCTTGACAAAGCTCCACAGACGTATATTCCTCATCCCTATTATTAAGCTTATTACAGACATAAATATTCCTGATAAAGTCGTGTACAATAAGCTGTGCTTATCGAGTCCAATTAGAGTCAGGGGAAGGCTGTGTTTGGGTGTGCAGCAGTGCGCTGGCGGTGTGGTTAACATGGCTCTACGTGTTGACTTGTTACAGGGCTTGTTCATCAGAATGCATGATGGGAGAGTTGTAGTAATGTAACATCCTAATTAGACGTAACTATACTCTTACTTATGCTAATCAAAACCTTGTTTTGCCATGTCTCGCAGGATAAAAGCTGCGGTCGTTTCAAACAAAACAATGTCTCTCTAATTACAAGCTGTCTCACTAAGCAGTGACCGAAACACCATGTGTTACCATAACATTCCTATGCTCCTATACTTCTGGAAGGGAGGTGGTCACTGCGGTGTGAGATCACGACGTACAATGTCACGATGCTTTCTTCAGGACACTCATGTGTTGACAGACAGATGAAAACACACAACTATTCAGCATTCGGCATTCAGTGAGTAGATGCTCTATACTGTACGGCTTATAGTGAAATGGATCTATATATGAGATACGATGTATGAATGTCTTACTGTCATAAATGAGCAGTAAGGGGTAAGGCCTTCTTACTCTTGACTCTTGGACTGTGGACGTTTGGATTCAAACCCAGTATCTTTTGACATGATCCAATATTCTTCAGGTTGGTGGGTTGTCTTGCATGTCCATGCACCAGATTCCCTTCCAAGTGACGTATATTTCTCACAGTGTACTGTTCTTTGCAAGGAGACATATACCTGTAGGCCTGGATGAACTATGCACTGGAGCGTTGCATTGTGAAAACAGGGCACTTTGAGCGCACTGTCAGCGTAATTAATCTCAAGCAGCCTTGGTCTCGGGAACGGCAAACACCTTGACGACGAGAGCCAAGGTCGCCTTTCGACAAAGACATCATAAAAACCTCTGTCATTATGCTGTTAAATGGTGCGGAAGATTCGCCTTTGACAGAACTCCCTCCCTTTGATGCCTGGTGGAGTTAATCACTAGAAAACAGGGAGGGTCTCACCGCCTAATCAGGTCGATTGCGGTGTGTTTGTGTTGATGTGTGTGTGTGTGTGTTGATGTGTGTGTGTGTGTGTGTGTGTGTGTGTGTGTGTGTGTGTGTGATTGGTTACATGCATGTGTCTTTGTATACCCCTGATGTTGGTGTGTGTGTAATCACATGGATGATGCTGTGTGTGTGTGTGTATGTGTAGCTATGTTTGTGTGTGTGTGTGGTGTGTTAATGTGTGTGTGTGTGTGTTTATGTGTGTGTGTGTGTGTGTGTGTGTGTGTGTGTGTGTGTGTGTGTGTGTGTGTGTGATTAATGAAGGTCACCACTTGTGCCAGTCACTAAGTGATTGATGGCAGAAGAAAGGAGAGTTTTTCAGGGAGTTGGAGTCCAGAGTGCGGTAAATGTCTTACTCTACTCTTCTCAATTGAACACTGTTGTCAGCCGCTGTGTTCATGGGGCGGCTCTGGTACCAGGAAGGCGAGGAGCAGACACGCTGCCCCTTCAGCTTCGTCCCTCACACCCCTTCCAAAACACATCAAGAAATATCAGCTATTTCATTTCATTTTATGCTTTAATATTTGAATTGGCAATAGCGGTCACTGAAATTGGTTATGGTGACTGCTACACAGCAGCATTTTGAAACAAAGAGAGAGAGAGAGAGAGAGAGAGAGAGAGAGAGAGAGAGCCCCCCCCCCGAGAGAGAAAGAGAGAGAGAGAGAGAGAGAGAGGGTAGATGAGTGAGGGAGAGGCAGAGCGAGCAAGAGCCTGAGAGAGAGTGAGACAGAAAGAGATGGATAGAGACCAGAGAGAGAGAGAGAGAGGCTGAAACAGACAGCAGTGAGAGAGAGAGAGAGAGAGAGAGAGAGAGAGAGAGAGAGAGAGAGAGAGAGAGAGAGAGAGAGAGAGAGAGAGAGAGAGAGAGAGATCAAGAGCCAGGGCATTAAAGGGCCATGAAACACATCTAATCACCTCCAGACCTCCGGTCCGTGTGTTTGATGCCCGTGCAGCTACCCGGAGGATCCTATGTACACACACACACACACACACACACACACACACACACACACACACACACACACACACACACACACACACACACACACACACACACACACACACACACACACACACACACACACACACACATCATGTGGGATCAAACACGCAGATTATTGACCCTAAAGCAGTCCCCCAGGCCCCGGGGGGTGTCGGTGGGGGGGGGGTGCCGGTGGGGGTGCCGGGGGGGGGGGGGGGGGGGGTGTCAGTGGGGGGGGGTGTCAGTGGGGGGGGGTGTCGGTGGGGGTGTCGCCGGAGTCTCACAGAAAAGAAAACCATCATCTCAATCCAGGCTGGCACTTCAATGTCCCCAAGTACCCGCCACACACACACACACACACACACACACACACACACACACACACACACACACACACACACACACACACACACACACACACACACACACACACACACACACACACACACCCCCCTCCCCTCCCCTCCCCTCCCGCCTTTCATCCCTAACTCCCGCCAGCCCCTCAAATCAAGATTGATGATGTGTGCACCCGCGGAGTACAATGCTTCTCTACCCCCCCCCCCCCCCCCGCCCCCCGTCCCAGAGCTTCCTCATGAGCAGCACGAGGACGGGCGATATTCAAAGTGACACCTAATTAGCCGCATGCTCGGTGGCAACGGACACAGATGGAGCTGAGCCTCCTCGACGACGTCGAACGACGACGAGAGAATCTCTTTTTGTTTATATATTTGAGAGAGAGCGAGAGCGAGAGCGAGAGCGAGAGCGAGAGAGAGAGGGAGGGGGAGAGAGAGGAGAGAGAGAGAGAGAGAGAGAGAGAGAGATGGAAACTGGTTTCTGGTTCCCCCCAAAAAATGTTGAATTAATTGAAACGCATTAGGCTGTCAGCTGCCGGCCCCGATGTCTTTAAGCATTTGAAGAGTTCCTTCTGCTTAAAGTTGGCTTTGCATAAAGTCGTGAGTTGAGTGAAGGTTGGAACAACAGAAAGCGTCGAGATCATCCTCCATCTGCTAGGAGTGGCACTGGAAGGCTGGGAAGAAAATACAAATGGGAGAAAGAGGGAGAGAAAAGAGAGGAAACACAAATTAATTAATACAATGAAGAAAGAAAGTAAGAAGAAAATGCACGTTAATTAAATCTGTTCTATGGTGATCTTGTCTTCTGTTTTCTTCCAAAAACATCTCCCCAACGTGTGAACAAAGTATCTGATGATGGTTTAAAACCCCCAAAAGGCCACTTTCATTCCAGAAGACACTAATGACTAATTTGATTTAAATTGGTGTTCCACAATCACTGAGAAATCCCAAGCTATAGAAAGACACAAATCTATTAACACTGATCCATAGGATTTAGTTAGGACACACAACAGCAACAACAACAACAACAAAACAAATGTTGCTTAAGCAAAAGTTAAATCAGGAAGACGGCATTCGCCTTCTGTTTGTCAAACTATTTTGGGCATCGCTGGCCCCCTCCCCTTTATCTCTCAGCCAATCAGTACCTAATGCATTTACTGGAGCAGAACTGTGCGCCGACTCACAGCGTATATAAACATCTGTCATTCATGCTTGTCACTTGCCTGTTGATTTCACGGAGACTCGTTGCAGCCCTCCTCCATCACCTCCGACATTAAACCCCCGCTGAGAAAGAGATTACGTCTTCCAGAGTGGAGGCACTCCAGCCATAGTCGCACCACCACCACCACCAGCGTCTAGACACCGTCAGGAGGATACGTGGACATGGATCCATCGTCTTCATGAGGAATCATTTGATGTCAATAAATGCTGTGGTTCATTTTAAATAGTATTAAATAATACTAGTGTAGTCTAGCCTGGCTATTGCCAGACCAAGCTCAATCACAGATTGAGCTTGGTCTGGGGAGGCTGCTGTCATTTTCTCAGCACAAGATGCATGATCAACGGGCAGAGTTAAATTGACTCTGTACACAATTGGCTGCTTGCCGTCGCGTCCCTGTCGTCATTGTGTTAAACCAGCCAATAGTGCGCCAGGGGGAGAAGCCAGCTTGGTGATTGGCTCCCGCAAAAACGTGTTGGGAGCAGAAAGAAATGTATTGCTCTTCTCCAGACCCTTCTGCAGGGCGAATTCAAATCGCCGGCAGAACAGGCGGGGGGTACCCAGTCTAAGTGTAGTCCTGATTGAACACACAATGCTATGGCAACGACTCAGATGACACAGCCCTAGGTTCACCAATAGCTGGCTCGTGTGGAGGGGCAAGAGGAGCCCATTGATTTGCCTCCAAAGGCTGTGTACGGAAATGTGAGTCTCCACCTATAAGGTCCCTTTTACCAAACCATTTCCTTTTAACTCAGCCCCAATTCGCTTCCAAGATGACCAGTATCCAGAACCCAGCCATGTGGTTGATTCGGGATGCTCTTGTGGGGGGACTATTTGTAACTTTAACATGGCAGGACATTGTTAAAACCTGTGCTATGGTGTGTGTGTGTGTGTGTGAGTCCTTTGATTGTTTAAATCACCATGAACCAGTGAACACCCACAGAGCGAAGTGTTAACTGCCATCGCCGTGCTGTGAGATAACAGCATGGATTGCGTTTAGATCCTCTTTGATGCAATGCTGGTGGTTTCCTTTTGTACATTTTGCTTTGTCCACTGTTTGCCTATCACGAATAAAGAATACCAATTTGTTAATAAACATAAGTGAAAATCGAAACTCCACAAAGAGCCTCAGACCGAGCCACCACGTGAAGCCTCAACAACAAAACCCTTCACGTTGCCGACTCGCGTACGGACGAAATAAAGAACGCTGCAGACGCATTTCAGAGACAATTACCTCAGTTTCCAATGCCATTCATTAATTGTTGACAGTGTGTCAACCTCGTTACGTCAATTAGGGAGTCTGTGGAGCTGCCGCTGGGACGACGGTGGACCAGGTGCATGCTGGGTTGTTTTTTTGTCCGCTCACTCTGTTCCCTGCTTTGTCGGAGAGGACGGTAATTAAAGGAGGCCATTATTTGTGATTAACACTCTGGTGGATAATTAAACTAATGGAGAATTATGTCCAGATGGGCATTTGGTCATCTCCCCATTACTCATCTCGTTAAGAAGGGGATTTCCAAAGCTAGGAATGAGGAAGTTCAACATTCCTTAGGGGGCTCCATGTTGGATATCAGAGTATTTTAGCCGCTTGTGTATCAAAAACATACTCACTCACGCGCACTCAATGACGGAGAAACGGCCAAATGCTATTTCTGTGTAAAGAATCTCTCATACTCACCAAAGCGTCCATCCAAGCTGGCAAAAACGCATGACTTCTCTCAGTCACATTGGCAGACAAGCCTGCCATCGTTTTATGAAATATATGTTCCTCCCGCTTACTCAACCACTTTTCATCCGCTCTGAAGACAGCTTTCAAAATGCTTGGTTTACGGCGGTGGAAAATGTCAGCTTTGTGTTGACTGAAGGCCAAAGCAGACCAAAAAAAGATGTGTTTACACATTAGTACAGCATGGTGGTGGACACGGCCGCAGCAGCAGCACTATAAGATATGATTAAAGGAGAAGGATAAGAAATCCTAATCCTTGAAAAGCAACAACATGCAAATCAATTTAGAACCTTACACCCAAAATGTCTCCGTATGACAGGAACACGCCTCAACCGCCCTGGCTCCTCTCAGCCAGGTGGAAGAGCAAGGCTGGCACGAGTAGAGGAACGGAATTCATGCGTGGCCATTTTCCTTCTTAATCCACATCCCTGTCTTCCAATTCCCCCTTCACCCTTCATTCCACCCTGTTAGGAGGACCTCCACCCTGTTAGGAGAACCTCCACCCGGTTACCCTCAGGAGAACTTTGTCCCTCGATCGCTCGGTGAAAACGAATTAAAGTGCGCCGTCGAGAAAGAGTCCAGTGAGAACAAGAGTAAAGAGACAAAGAGAGAGAGAGAGAGAGATGGAGAGAGAGAGAGATACGGAAAGATGGATAGAGAGGCAAAGATGGAGGACGAGAACGAAAAGAGCAATCGGATAGAGGGAAAGAGAATCCTAAAATGATGAAAAAGACAGAGAGGGCCTGAATGTACACAAGGTGAGATAGAGAAGGGGAAAAAACAGAAAGGGAGAGGCAGGGAGGGATGGAGCACACAGAGACGGAGAGGCATCAAAAGAAGGAGAAACAGGGAGAAACAGAGAGGGGGGAGAGAGAGAGAGGGGGGAGAGGAGTAAGTGATGTAAGCTGAAAAGAGATTAACAAGTGCTGGCCTTGTGGAGAGCGGAGCGGCGCCGCTGTGCTGCTAATCCTTAATGTCACAGATACACGGGGTGCCGGGCCTCTCTCTCTCCCCCTCTCTCTCCCTATCCCTCTCCCCCTATCCCTCTCTCTCTCTCTCTCTCTCTCTCCCTCTCCCTCTCTCTCCCCCCCCCTCTCCACTGATGGCAGCCTTCTGATCAGACAGACACCTTGTGCTTCCGTTTTTCATCCCTTCCACATTCTCTTCTTACAGACGCCATCAAATCAAGAAACCCCTCCACTCCAAACCCCCCCCCCCCCCCCCGACCCCCGCACACCCCCCCCCCCCCCCCCCCCCTCCTTTGGATTGGGAAGAACGGCGACGGCAGCGTTGGACGTCTCCGAGATGAAGAGCGCGTTGGAACAGTGGGGGGGGGGGAGGGGGGCGGGGGAAGAAAGAGGCTGCATGAAACCGTGATGATGGCTCAGCGTATCAGCAGCGCAAGGATGAAAGCAGAAAGCCGGTGAAGACACAAGATGAGAAGCAGCTTTCTGTGGATGGTGTGTGTGTGTGTGTGTGTGTGTGTGTGTGTGTGTGTGTGTGTGTGTGTGTGGATGGTGTGTGTGTGTGTGTGTGTGTGTGTGTGTGTGTGTGTGTGTGTGTGTGTGTGCGCTCGCGTGCTCCTGTGTGTGTGTGGTGTTCAGGGTGTTCATGCGACAAGGTGACTCAAACACTTTTTGTCACTTAAAAAAAAGTTCCACTTGAGCCAAACAACAAATGTTGTATGATAGTTAGCAGCGAAAAACACTTTTATATAACGTGTCCGTTAACATGGGGTGTCGGAGCTCATGCAAACTATATAAATGCCTTTCTTTTTGTTTTCATGTCACAATCCCTCAATCATGTTGATGGTAAACACGGCTAAAGCGCTAATCGTGTTGAAAGCTTTCTGTTGGTTACCGTAATTATAATTATTATGATTTCATCCAACAATGGTTGGATTCCTGAACCACGGCGAGGATGGGCCTTTGTGCGCTGTGATCCACAGAGGCGCACAGCTAATAAAACACGCTTCCTTTGTTCGCTTTACCCAAATGCCATGCCCCTACTCTGACACAGGAGTGGGAATTACTGTCAAAAGCAATTAGCCAATCAGACAGGAGTTCAGTCGGTCAAGTGGCCTATAGGGGAATCGGCAGGTCGCTGGGTCACGTCCCGGCTAATGCCATTAGGCAAAATTGACGCTGGTGTTTTTAGCCCCGGGATTTATCACTAAAGCTAGGGTAGGCAATTGTGAGAAACCGCCATGAGTTAAGATAGATTTTGAAAGTACCCAATCAAAAAAATCCCTTCTCTTCAGGCCTCTCTGCTCTGTCTATGTCTATTATCCGGAATATAGTAACATATGTAGTAATATAGTAATATATGCCATTGAACGAAAAAAGTTTTTGCCAGGCTCGGCCGATCCGGTTTGTGAATTTTCCATTCACTGCTCCAAACTCAAGTCACGTTCTTTGTGTGACTTGACGGTTCACTGAGGCCATGAAGGTACGCTCACGCCACAGTGTTTAACCACATCTCAGATAAATGTGAAGCGCTTCATAACTCAAGATGAAACAGGGGGTTCAACTTGCAGTTGAGTAACTGGGTGCAGCAGTGGGTTGAGATTGTTCTCCTCATTCAGGTGACAATATGCTGTAAGTTATTAGTTATCAGTGAATATATGAGGATGCCGCGAATGCCCGGAATCAACAAATATTGATCAGGGTTCTGTGGTGGCATGCGGTTGTGTAAAGTTCAAGTCTCATTATTGACTGGGAGTACGCTCTCCACCACACATTCCTGCCCTGTATGTGCTAGAGCTTTGGTGTTAAAAATAATAAATATATCATAATATGTAATACATTAGAGTCTCCTCCAACTCTAAACTTTTGTTGTGGCAGCAGCAGCAGCCTGTTAGCAGCATTACATTGATCTATTGTCACACAGACAACTCATCTGGTTATTCCCTAGACGACACTCCTTCATACATACAGGCTGATTGACAGCTTTGTGTTCGCTCCTAAACTTATTTTACTTGGCCTTCTTGACACAGTTGACCCAGGGCAAATCAGTAAGAAGAATATTTAGATAGGTATGAGATTTTGTTAATTGTAAAAAGAAAAACAACAACATTAATGTTGCTTTAATAGTGTCCTAGTGCAGGAAACAACGCTGGCATTCAGCACCATGGACAGCGGACAACGGGGATAATGCCTTGCTCTGCATAGCAGTTGATAACAAACAGGCCTACTAGTGCGAATGTATTGAAGTTACCCTTCATATTCGGGCCGTACTGGACTACATTGTGTACAATAACAAATAGATTTACTGTGTGTGTATATATATATATATATATATATATAGTATTTATAAATAAGTAGATAAAATCACAATATATGGAAAATAAATGCATAAATGAAACTAAAGTAATAAAAAGGTTACTTGTCAGTATATCGAATTGCATCATCCCACACTCTTTCTGAGGGGGGGGCATTATGCCTCATGGCCATGATGCCATTTTTTAATCGGCATAGACATTTGACGCCTGAGAAAAATACCATTTTCTGTGGCAGTTATCACTGTCACTGTGTTGTTTTCCCCAACGCTCCCTTTCAAACTTCACGAGGCCTTTTAATATCTTACCTTCACACAAGAAGTTGGCGTTCCCCTGGACTACTAAACGCTTGTCTTAACACAACCTGATGCAAATACGCTTCCCCCCCGCGCCCGCCCCCCACCCCCGAGGGAAGGCTGCTCAGCGTATCCTAACCCACAGCCAAACCGAGTCCCCTCCGGTGTGTAACCTCCGACCATGAAATATTGGGGGCAACCGAGTGAAGAAGAGAGCCGCGGCGCTACACGCTAATGCGGCGCGCCGAGCGGGCAGCCCTCCGCCAAGCTAGCAGGCACCACTTGGCAGCCAGCGACGCTTAGCGCTTCACACTTGGCCGGCTCGCAACGCATCTCTTCCCCGACTGATAACTCTCCACTGAACATGTGGCGGATACATCATGGATGAGACCTCGTTTTGGACCTGGGTCGCGTTCAAAATGCAGTTCAGGCACAGGATGTGAGAGGGGGCAACTTGTCTGTTCTGCGGCCAATGTCGACAGCAACACCCCAATGTTCCTTCGTTTTTACATTTGAGTTTAACATCAGACAGGAACAGGGAAACGGTGCCAAGAGTCAGTTTATAATTCAAACTCTAAAAATACGAATGAAAATAGGAGAATGTATCACCTTGATTGCAATGGAAATATTTAGATAATTATGATTATTATATCAACATAGATAAAACAATGATACCAACAGCACGTTTTACACCCACCCCTGATACCGACCAATTTCTCTCCTCTGTTCATAACAAACAGACAATAAATACGTTCTTTTAGTTTATTATTCATTGTGGGAACCGAACCCCATAATCAGAGCTTTCCTCAATGCAGTTTGTTTAAATATATTCCCAAAATTCTCCGCCATTATAGGAATAAACAGACAGGCTTTCCTGCAGCTCTCTGCCGACAATTGAGGCGTTCTGAACTGTCAACAACAAGTCAATATTTCGTTTGTTCAACGTTCAAAGTTTTCCATGATGGTTTTGTGTGAATAATAATACTGGGGAAGAGCGGTGGAGACCCGTACACTGTGTCTATAATACTGACAATAGATTTCTTTCTAAATAAACCCAAGAAGTAATTTTCAACAACAATTTGATTTGTCAGTTTTCCTTTTTACTTGAAATGCAGTTCTGTGTGGTGTACTCGCACAGTGGTGTGCAAGTAAAGGGTAAAGATAGTTGACTGTGCGGACAATTGACTTCCATCGTAACAGTGGGATATCTCTTTGCTTTAGGACAAGATTTACTTGCATAACAGGCCCAGTGGTACAAATATTGAAATTCTAAAAGGCACTTTTAATGGATAAGTGTAATGGCCCGTTGGTTTTAAACCAGCCCTGAATAATAATGAGCACAGGGGCCTCCAAACTGATCCTCTAAGTGATGCAAGCACAAAAGATGATTATTCTAATGTGTTTGATTATGTAATATGCCTCTGTGTCTTAACTTTAAGCTTATTTTTTGGGCGACAAAAGATGTAGGTTGCATCTCAACTCAATTTGGTTGTTCGTCAATAGTCAAGCAGAAAGATTGAGGTTGAACCCCATAGTTTCTCCGCAGTCTCTCCGTAGGCAAGACACCTACCCCCCTACCATAATCTTAGTGACATTTGAAAAGAGGGATTCGCTGTGTGTATGTCATTACCGAGCAGGTTGACCCCAAGCTAATGGATGCCTACAGATATACTGCAGACATTGCAGTTTGAGCCCTAAACCTTCCCGTCCATGAGTAAAGCACCCTCAGCCGGCCAGTGGAACATAGTGCTATAACGTAGCTCGGAAGCAAAGACAGGGGAGGTTCTTAAGGCTGCACGGCCGTAACACAGCTTGTTGACCAGTCCTTGACCGAGTCTCAGAGGTCCTTCGTCGGCGACCCTTGCCCTGATCTCCAACCTCCTCCCGGGATAGAAAAGAAAAGCAGAGGAAAATAAGTGGCCAGGTTGAGTACTAAACAAAGTGATTGTTAGAGCTCGAGAGAACCAATCCCGTCAAGCGTTCGATGCCATGCCACCGGGACGGTGCAAACACAACCGCCGACCGGCTCGCTGTGTGTGCAAACAACCCGTGTGCAACAACCGCACGCGTTCCGCGGGCGCTCGCTGTGGAACTCTAATTGTATCCGATGAGGAACGTTTAACATTGCCCGGGAATAACCCCCCGCGAGATCATCGGTGAGCACTTCTTTGTCACACGGCCAAGTGCACAAATGATTTCACGCCGTTAGGCTACAATTGTTGATGCATCCACTTTGTTGCCTTTTCTTTTTGCTGGCTTTTAATGTGATCATCAGAGATTGCAGCAGGACCCCCCTGGTGATACGGGCGTGCGCAGGCTGCGCCTGAACTGATTTGTATGCGAGTGCCTTGGCGAGTGCATTTGATGGTTTATTAGGAGTCAGAAACTGTTTGCCGAGAGGCGAGGAGGAGGAGGAGGGAAAGAGAGGGAGCAAGCAGGCGGGGCCGAGAGAGAGAGAGAGAGAATGACAAGGGAGCAAGGGAGAGAGAGTTAGGAAAAATAAAAAGAACAAGAGAGAGAGAGGGGAACGGTAAAATAAAGAGAGTGAACAGGAAAGAGTGAGCAAGAGAAAGGCAGAGAGACAGAGAGAGAGAGAAATGAAATCGAGAGAGAGACAAAGACAGAGCAAGTGACAGAAGTGCTTTGCCCTTCATTATCATTAGAAGCAGTGTGTGATATGCTGTGGATTGTCCAATGGTGCATGTAATGGAGGCTGGCTGTACCTTCAACCCGGGCAGCCCAGAGCGACAGGGTACCTCGTACAAGGTAGTGTAGTTCATGGCGGGGAAGTTGCATGTTGTGTGTGTGGATACGGTTTAATATGCCACACGCTCCAGTGATCCTCGCGCTGCCTGTTAGTGGATATAAGCCAACACCAAGGCCCCTTACCACATCTCTGAATAGAAGGTCAGGCTGAAGTTAAAGCGTACAGACCAATTTTTTTCATTTTTACTTTTTTTTTTTTTACAGCTATAGCCTCGAAACGATAACAGACCATAACGTTCATGTGATGGGGACATAGGCAGGCAGCTCGGAAAGCCATCAGGTGACCTCACATTCGTGTGCGCTCACTCACTCAGATACCGGTGGGATGGATGGAGCACACTGACCTGCCACTGTGTCTGGGCTGTCTGGAAACTGGAAGAGGTTGTGGTGGAATGGAAAATGGTTTCCATCACACCCGTGATGTGCGCCATATGGAACTGTAACTGGGGCACAACTAAGTGACACTTATGGGTTTATTGGGGAGTCCAGGATCCTCGAGATCAATGGCTTTTAAGGGGATATAAAGCCCTGTGAGAATGAGCCTCTCCACTCAGTCCACTTTGGGATGTGGGCAACTGGATTGGAGAGTGAAACGAGGCAAAAACACGAGGGCAATTCCGAAAGAGTGAAGTTTTATTCACTTCCCAAAATGAAGACCAAACCATAAATGAACAAAACAAAATCGTTTGGTTACCGAATATAAATGACTTGTTCAAATAGAAAAGCTGTTAACAATTTACTAGCCTAGGCATAATTTAACCTAACAGAAAGTATTGGCCTCACGTCAAGCCAGTCTCACCTTGCCTCTTTTTCTCCAAACACACAATGCAACCCCACTTAAATAAGGCACCTGATTTGTCTCAGGTGGAACAATCAAGGCCCGTTAGGCCATACCATGTACCAGGGGGGAACATTTCACATACAAGTACAACTAAACCAATACACCAGTCCTTTTCCTGGAAGTGAGAAGGGTTTCACTTTCTCACAAGCCCCTAAATGAGTACAACATATCGTTCATTTTATTTTCTATTTTTCACCAGCTCTGGTAAAGCACTATGCCACTTGTGGCTTTGATAAATGTGTGTCTGAATATTTTGAGTCTCTCACAATGGCGTCTTGTAACAAAGAAAAGGTCATGCCAAATGTCATCTCTTTCAGTCACACTTGGCCCAGCTGCGTCAATATTCCCTCTGACACAAAAGTTACAACATACAGCTTTCTGTCTGTTGTTATAGTCTATGTCTTGGTATAGTCTCTGGAACAGTCTACCTAAGTTCTCCCAATCTGCCAACATGAATAAACAAAATCGAACAACATACAGTTACAGTTGAGCTTTCTTCTAATAGAGTAGTGAGTCTACCTCTCAAAGGTATCTCTGCGATACAGATGTTTTATTGATATTGCCATATTTATTGCTCTTGTGGAATGGTTTTCCTGGTTAGCCACTGAGTACTGCAGTTTTTGCACTAAAAGCACAATATATATGACTGAGTGTAAGTGATGGAATGATTGCGTACAGCAGTGAGTACAGCACAGTTCCATACGGTACGTTAATGTAGTAATACAAAGGAAAGTATTGTATTTGTCCCACATATGATTCACAGGCACAGGCCCTGTTTGTTGAGCGACCTTATTCTCTTAGAAAGGAAAACTCATTTGCATCAGTGTCTGCTTTGATGTGGATGCTGATTGATGAGGCTCGCTTTGAATCACATTGTCTGTCTAAACCAGACAAGAATTTCATAATGAGTTGATTTGTGGCCTTGCAAATCCTTGTATTGTGTAGCGAGCACTTCAAAGTTGTTCCAGTGAATGCACAAATGAGCACAGGAAATGACTCTGCCCAGTAGATAAAGGCCAAAGGATGAATATCAAAATACCCAAGATAAATAAATAACTACCAGTAAATACACCTAATAAATACAATCATTCTAAATATATTCACCATGAATATTCAATAGTTTCTAGAATGACGGTTTTAATCACCTACATTTGTTTTGTTCTGTTTGCCGTCAAATTATTTTCTTCGCCACATAATATTGATTCAGACTGAAGGAAATTACACCGAAACAAACTTTCAACCCAGAAGAAAACAAAGAAATGAACAATATCGTCGCACGAGCAACTGAACAAAGTTTTAATCAGCCAAATTAGTTTCACTCTGTTTGCCATTCCATCTGTTGCCCTGGCAACGGAAGGACTGACTCGGGAGGCAGTGCTCACTAAACAACCTCAGAAAACATAAACAACACAAAGATAGTGTATATCGTGGCACCATCTCGTACAGTCTCGTAAGCTTCCGGGGAGCTGGGAGAGCGTCGCTGGCTGGCGGCGATGAAGACACACACACACACAGACGCGCGCCCGTTGTGTGTGTGTGTGTGTGTGTGAGGATTAAATGCAACGTGATGGAGACATCGATAAATAAGAAGTGTGCTGTGAGATGAGATGAGAGAATTGATTGGAAAACAAGCTGCGGGCGGCAGCGGCTGGTGCAGATTACTGCTCCGCCCCGCGGCGCGGGGGACGGAGCGATGGCCGTTTCTGGAGTTAATAAACTGCCCCGGAATGGATGTTCTGCTCGCGAAATAGCTAATCAACAACACAGCCAAACTATTATCGCTGGACTGGCGGCCCAAGATGTCCACCTGTCACGCTGTCTGGCCGTGAAACCACATCTATTCGCACACACACACACACACACACACACACACACACACACACACACATGTATACAATCGCAAGCACACACACACACACACACACACACACACACACACACACATGTATACAATCGCAAGCACACACACACACACACACACACACACACACACACACACATGTATACAATCGCAAGCACACACACACACACACACACACACACACACACACACACACACACACACACACACACACACACACACACACACACACACACACACACACACACACACACACACACACACGTATACAATCGCAAGCACACACACACACACACACACACACACACACACACACAATCATCATGTGTACATGTGGTGTACCCATGTTTATTTACACATACAAGCCCACACACAAAATGTTCCTCACACACAATTGACCGAAAGACCACTGGGCAACAGCTCTTGCTCTCTCTCTCCCGCTCTCTCTCTCTCTCTCTCTCTCTGTCTCTCCCTCTCTCTCTCTCCCTCTCTCAGTCACTCATGCACGCCCACACACACACCCTGCCATGCCACACTCTCTGCCCCACACATACATACACACACGCACACACACACACACACACACAAAGACAGGGAAAGTTATACTGACATTTTTAAATTAGAACCCCAGTAGGGTTCGGCACAAACTGCTCGCTCGTACATGAGCTCCCAGGGACACACACACACACGCACGCACGCACGCACGCACGCACACACACACACACACACACACACACACACACACACACACACACACACTCTCTGACTGTTCCCTACACGGTGAAGAGGCACTCAAAACACACGTAATTACCACCTGCCTCATCATGAGCCTTTTCCTGAGTTCTCTCATTTGGAGCAAATTTGGAGTCTTTCAGCTGCGATTGATCGCAAATTATAGCTCAAAGTTTGAAAACGGGGTTTCCGGTTATGTGTTAATTTAGAAAACATGTTTTTGTTCTGTGTGTGTTCTTTATCTTCATGCACACATACTCACACATGCTCGCGCACGCGCACTCACACACACTCACACGTACGCACGCGCAAACACACCTTAATGATGCCCCCTTATCTGCCCCTCACTTACCTGTACACACTTGCACACTTGTTTATGCTGTACGTCCTGGCACTTAATGTATGCACTTATTGTATGTTGTACGTCCTGGCACTGAAAACTAGTACTTAGCATTGTGTCTTATCCTAGCTATCTTTGTTGTATACGGGGAATGGGTTAACCCTAGCGATTGTTAGTGCTTCACTGCTTTGCACTTGGTTCTATGAACATCCTTACTTTATCGACAGCAATATATTGTTTCTCTGTCTTCGGACAAATTTAATTGTAAGTTGCTTTGGATAAAAGCATCTGCAAAATACCCTAAATGTAAATGCTAATGTAAATGTAAATGTAATGACATCTAACTATTGGTATGGTATTGGTATTGGTATGGTATGGTATTCACCTTGACATACAGTAATAGTTACCTTCAATGCACATACATAACATACTTGATACTTAATTAATCCTTAATCCTATTCATTGATAAAGAAAGTGTTTTTTGATGTGTGTATCCATGAAAACATCCATACATGCATATTAGTAAATACATTGTCTACATTCATAATGATACCATGAATCTATATATCTAAAGACCATCAATAAGTATTCTCCATTAAAAAAACGAGTTAGGTAATTTGCAAATAGCTGACTTTTGAAAGCATCATCCAAAGCAGAAATAAAATAAAATGAGAGGTGTGTATCTCAAATGGTTGATCTAATCCCACATTTGGAAAGCAGAGAGGAGACTGTCATGTTCTCACCGGGACTCCATCACTTGAACTTGCGATCGAGTGACTAACTGTCTTGACGAGTTAGACAAGAAGAGCGCAGATGTTTGAGGCCAAGCTATCTTAATCTGCCCGTTGTATAATTAACCACACAGGCATGCTGCCGACGAGTTGAAATAATTGAGGATTGAAGTTGAAATAATTGTACAGATATTTATTTAGCTCTTTCTTCCTCTCTGTCATTTTGAGATCAAAGACGACACGAAGACGAGAAATTTATTAAAACTTTTACTGGGGAAATTTTTAATCGTGTTGCCATGGTTATTAAACAACAATGAAGAGAAAGATTTGGGATAAAGGCTGCAATGTGCTGAAGGCAGATTTAAAGCTTGGGTGGTTTATTTTTTTGCATTTTCAATCACATATCACAGACAGGGGTTCAATTCAATCTTGAGTCTTGATACTCCTTAAAGGGAGAAAATAAGCTTGCTATTAATACTATTATTATTTTTTATAATTAAGATCATTTTGTCCAAGGGATTCATTATGGCAAGGATTAATATTGGTCTGTAAAATAAAAAAGACATGCCTATGGGTTCTAGAATGGTAAATCGTAAAAAGATAGTTAATTGGGTTTGAAGTTTGAATACCCGTTGGTGACAAACAAATCTAATATTTGAAAAACTAAAATGGCACGCGTAAGAAAAGA
>NW_028179680.1:0-14444 GCF_964030765.1 Micromesistius poutassou | reverse complement strand
CACACAAAACACACACACACACACACACACACACACACACACACACACACACCGACATCACTCCCAAAGCTGTAGCATGTATGCCATCTTACACAACCTTATTCTGTTAAATCGTACTTTTCTGCATCTGTCCATTTCGTTTTCTTCATGTTTCTCCATGTTTCCCCATGGCTGCTGTGTATCCTTCTGTCTTTATTTCTACGCACGGTATGTGCGTCCGTGTGTCTATGCATGCGTGGTGTGCGGTTGTGTGCAGATGGGCGCTGCCCTTTGCCTCTGAGCCTGGCAGTAAACACTGCTAATTACAACACTGCACACAAAGAACAGGTGTAGCTCAAATGCCACGGCAGAGCTGGAACAGAAAGTCTGCCAAGGTAATATAGCCTGTCTCATCTCATACACCACATTAGCCTAAGACAGTGTGGATGTGGGTCTGTTCATTTGTCATATTGTGTCGTGTGCACGCGCGCGCGTGTGTGTGTGTGTATGTGTGTGAGTATTTCTGTCACAATGCATATATGTTGTTTTAACTTGTATGTACTTTACAATGATTGTCTCTGTGAATTGGGTATTTATGTGGTGCAGACATCTCATTGTAATATATATTCAGAACATTGTGTCACAGACAAAACCACATTTGTGTCATTTTGAAGGTCATCTTCAATCTCCATCGTCTCTCCGTGTTCTATAATGCATTGTATAAAATGAGCAAGTAGAAAATTGCGGTTGTGTGTCGAGATTGTCACAGATGGAAATTAAATGTTTAATTTGGTTCAGAAACGCCGTTGTGTCGGCATGCTTAATGTTGGCGTGGGAGAAGAAAGGATTTCCACCGGGGCCTTTCATCCAACGGCAGGCCAGATTCATCGCATTTACATGTTCTATGCAATAACCTCCAGACATGTACTATATATTAAAATAAGGCCACGAACTACAGCAAAGTTGACCCGTAAATTAAAGCTCAGGCCGTAGCTAATGTTGCGGTAGGTCATTGTGACGGTAACCAGATCGAAAACTATATCGCCCTATAACTCATTGCGTGTCTCTGTAAGCCATTATTCTTTTGAAGGAGTTGGAAATCACCCTGGTGTTCCGACCCAGATTAACACAACCATTTTGTTGCTTTTAGAGCCAGGATTTAGAGCCGTACACTGCCTAAGAGCAGTGGATTATGGGGGATTACCTAAGCAAGTCTCCAAATAGGGCTAGCAAATCATTCGCTCTGTACGAATGTGTGTGTGTGTGTGTGTGTGTGTGTGTGCATATAAGTGAAAGTGAAAGAAAGAGTTACTGTGCGTCTGAGGGAGTTACTAATAGACAATTTGAATACAAACTGCCACAATTCCAGTCACACAATAGGGGGCTGTGCATTTCTGCACAGATGTACATATTTGTACATCTCCAAGATGAAGATGCAATGTTTCTACAGGGCAAAAGGCAAAATACAAAAATACAACTACCTAAATATGTGATTACCATTGGTATTCAAAACAATAATGATGTTGTGTTGTTGTTGCTGTACATACATACACAAAATATCGATATATATGTAGATGAATGTGTCTATATATACACAACACAATGTACATGTGTATAGATTTAACATTTACATTTAGCAGACGCTTTTATCCAAAGCGACTTACAACGGTTAACACACACCGACGGTGGAGTCGACCATGCAGGGCGACAGCCAGCTCGTCGGGAGCAGTTAGGGTTAATTGTCTCGCTCGGGGACACATCGACACTAGGAGGAGGCAGGGGATCGCACCAGCAACCTTCCGGTTACAAGTGAACCTGCTCTACCTCCTGAGCCGAGCCGTGCCCCTAGAGACGCAGCGCGTTGGTGTGTGTGTGTGTGTGATGGACCGCGGGCGACTCACGCTGGCCACGTTCACGTAGTCGTCGTCGGACAGAGTGTCCAGCATCTCCATCACGGACGCCTTCATCAGCTTCAGAGTGAGACCACTCACACTTCCACTCCTAAGGGCGGACGCGCACACACACACACACACACACACACACACACACACACACACACGCGCGCGCGCGCGCAAACAGACACACACCCAGGTACACACGCACACACACACACACACACACACACACACACACACACACACACACACACACACGTGCACACACACAGAGGGGCAAACAGACGCACACACACACGTAGACACGCACACGCATACACACATGCACACACGTACATGCGTACATGCACACACACACACACACACACACACACACACACACACACACACAGGTGCAAACAGAAGCACACAAGCATACACGTACACACACACACACAAACACACAAATACACACACACACACACACACACACACACAAACACACACACACACACACACACACATACGATAATGAGATAAATAAGACAGCTTCTGAGGGGTATGGATTTCACCCCGTTTAAAAATGAATTTACTTTGGAGTGAGCATGTTGTTTAGTTTAGTTATTTAGTTGTATCTAAATAATGGAACTATAGTTGTATCCATCTCTTTTACTCAAAGTATACACAAACAAGGACACATGTTGGACGTTAGGTCAGCATCTAACCTTCACACCATGTAGCCTGATCCTACGTCATTCATAGACATACACACGTTATTAATACATTGATAGTGATCCACTCTTTTATCCCCTCCTGCACATCAGGCTAACAGATAGACAGCAGGCAGTGAGGAAGGGGAACAGCATTGGCTCTGACGCCGCACCGACACACACACCAACAGGGGGCACTAGCGGCCCTGGAAGAGAAGGACGGTGAGGGAAGTGACCCCAGACAGAGGGCGTTGGCAGGGGAGGAGGATACTCACACATCTACTATGATCACCATGTCCTTTGGAGACGAAGCTCCTTGGATGTACCTGTGCAAAGACACACACACACACACACACACACACACACACACACACACACATGGACACACACACACACACACACACACACACACACACACACACACACAAACAAACAGTCATAATTAGCTTCAAATTGTTTCCTTGATCTTTTCCGAGGACAATGCACCAAATCATGAATCCAAGACTCAGCAGTCATAATTTGGTGCTGCTGCTCAGGCTGCAGCGTTCTCAAACGGCTCAGGGGCTTAGAAGAGTTCAAAAGTTTAGCTTTTCTCTTGGTTTGGACTGGATGTGGCTCGTGTTCGCGTTCGCGTAAACCCAATTACATACCCTACCCTAACGTAACCACTGGATGATTGATATTGCAATATTTGCAGTGGGCCCCCATTGAGAAAATGCATAACACGTATGGTAGCTCTGCATGTACAAATATCCCCGATCCGTCTGAATACCATTGGCCCTGTCTCACGGAGTGTCTGAGCTCCACTTAATACTGTCAGTAAAATGAGACTGTTAATTTGCTGTCTTTGACGACACAAATGATTTGCTTTGGCGGTGCCTTTGTCAAGGGGAAGACGCAAGCTGCTAAAGACCATTAGGCTGCCATGGAAGAGCTCTTCCCGAAATAGGGGCTGCTCTGGGTGCATGTCAGCCCTGGCAGCACCGGGCCTAAAAGGCAGAGACAGAACTGGGTAAGGAGGGAGGGTGGGAGGCCAGACATCTTGTTTGTTTACTGGAAGAGGCCCAAACGCAGCGTGAGTGCACGGTCGATAGACGATGACATCCTAAAGGCAAAGCAAAAAGTTCCGGCAAAAATAAAAGGCATTGAAGAAAAATTGCAGGGCCGATTGAAAAAAAGAGTCCATATTGACAGACGTTAAGTAGCACATCCAGGGGGTGGGTGAGGAGGGCGGGGGGGGGGGGGGGGTTGGATGGGGAGAGGCATAGCGGTCATGGAAGTGCTGGTTTGACATTCTAAGTGAGCGGTGTGAAACAGTGAGCAGCCATGGAAGGCAGAGTAACCATCAGGGGCTTTTCTTTCTGCTGATTATCAGCCTTTCTGCGGCCCAGACAGGCCAGCCGTCTGCCGGCCAGAGAAGCTCTCTTCTTAAGCCGGGCCAAGCCCCCCTCTTACCAGGGCAGGAGGGAACCCAGCCTTTTGGAGGCTGCCCTCTCATTGGCAGACGCCGCACCACAAACCTGGCGGCAAACCGTCCCAGACCAGACCCACGCGGTCGTGATGCGTCTCTCGTCGCATGCCACCGTGGCTTGCTGGAAAAATGACCCACACACACACACACTTGCTGGAAAATCACCCCCTGCGTCTCCGCCCCCCCCCCCCATTGCAACCGCACCCCCCCCCCCCTTCCCCCCAGCCCTGGCGCGATGCTGATTAACTGAGCATGCCCAGTGTGAGTGCTGGCAACAGGGTATGCATGGGAGACAGAGAAAGAGAAGGGGGGTGCGGGTGGTGGTGGTGGCGGCGGTGGCGGTGGCGGTGGTGGTGGTCGGGGAAAGAATCCAATTATTTTCAATAATAAAGAATGCCACATCAAAGCTGTAACTTCACGGCTCTCCACTACTGTGTGGCATATGAACTCCGGTTGGGGGGCCATGCGGCATATTGCCACGACTTTTATCAATTTAATTACTGCAACCTTAATTTGAGGTAAGCGGGAAGGTTTGGAGAAAGGGAGGCAGGGACTCGGCGGAGTGATGGCTTCATTCTGTGCATTCGGTGCGGGGGATGGGGGTGGGGTGGGGTTCAGGGGGGGGGGGTTTCAAAGTGGTCAACGATGCGAGACAGAGGCTTGGTCCGAATGCGGCCCCACACTTCTGCTCTCCACTCGGTGCCCCGTGAACGGAAGAGCCCACACTGTCTGAAGACCCACTGAAAGACTTCATTAACTCCAGCACACGGTTTATTTCTCGTCGAGTGAGAGCGAGGGGGCGTGCTACAAAGAGAGCTCCCGCGTTATTTTTTGAAGGGACTGAACGTTAATCATATAGCGATGCAGACTTTTATTAGCGAGTCATTAAGGGGTCATCTTCGTCGCGAGCTGCAGCCATAAGATTTGACTAAACGCTGAACTAGCCTTTGGCCCCTTTAAATATACAGCCGCCAGGGGAAAATATCAGTTTCAGTAAGACTGCTTCTCTTAAAATGCGAGATATAATTGATGTCGGTAATGGAGGTTCAGGGGAAATGTGAGAGGAATGGCAGAGCAGGGGACAGAGTTAGAGTGAGCAGTGTTAGGGCGCCCGACTTTATCATTCATCTCATTCGTCCATATCTTCTTGCTGTGTCAGGGGAAAATTGGTTTGTAACTATTTTCCTACTGATTGAAGTAGCATTAGTGTTTCAGAAAAACACATACGAGGATAAGAATGTGGATCGCACATTTCACATCCCGTGGGCTGGCGTAACGATGGGACAGATATGACGAATCTCGGTCTGGAGGCGATTGCCGTACAGCGCGTACATTTTGACTCACGGATCCAGATGTGTTGTTTCTGCATGGATTCCAGTCAGTAATTACCGCTCCGCTCCTGCCCACTGATGCCGTTCCTTCCCTGTCATTACCCAGTCTCCCGCGTGCCAGGACCAGGTGACGAGCAGATGGGCCTGGCTGGTGCTGAACTAGGGCCGGTTTGGCCCACCCTTCCTCTCCCAGCACCCCTCGGCTCCCGCAGCCCTGTGATCAGGCACACCCCAGTCCAGGTCTTCCCAGCCATGGACTAATTGAGCGGTGGGCGTTTGTGGCGCGTTGCAGACCTTGGGTTATTGTAGCCCTTCCGTGTTTTGTTTTCTTGGACTCGGCTCATTCAAACCAAACTAAACACCAGTGCCTGAGCGACGGCGTGTTTCTATTAAACATAATGATGGGTAGGATTAAGAGGACAAGGACTTTGGACCACCGACAACTAGTGGTCAGGGGTCCGGGATTACTAAAAAGCTCAGATTTCTATCCCTTTTGAATAGTATACAGTAGTATATTTCCAATACTTTTGTAGAAGTAATGATAACTGTTATGGATTATGGATTATTATTATTATTATTATAGTATTGATAAATGTTTATGATATATGTTATCATATAGGCCTATACTATGAATAAATATATTGTAATATAATATAAAATGATGTACATCTCATTGATGTAAAGGGTGGTCAGTAAGACAAAACTGTACATAAAGTGATGAAGCGTCTATTGCAACCATCTATATTGTTCCCCAAATCACCTCATATCACACTTAGCCAGACATGCATGGGAAAAACACCGTACACCACATCTAAACGCAACACCCCACACCCACACAATGAACACACAATGGCACCTTGCTGCCTTGGTGTATGTAGCGGTAATATTTCTGTCCCTTTGCAGGCAAAGCGACCTCATTGGTATTCATGAAATAATTTTTATCGGAACGCAGGGCTGCAAGATCAATACAGTGACTATGTTTCTACCGCGTGATTGTGCCTCTCCACATCCACCCGTTACACATTGTGGTGCATTACATGTGAATCAGGAATTACCCAGCAGATACACATCGGATGCCGCACTGTCCAATAAGTTGGTTAGGTATCATGACTGGAGCACAGGCACGGCTTAATGTTGCTCAACGGCTCAATGTTGCAGGGTTCGGCATGGGAGATGTCCTGAACATATTGTAGGACTCTTATTATTATAGCTTATCTATGCGTTGAATGTATGTTTACCACTCGCTATGGGAGTCATATGTACAAGGCTTGGGAAGACTGGTACATTATCAGTAAGAATACCCATAGACGTATGTGTAAACTATGCAATTTTGGTTTTGTGTGTGTCCCTGTGTGTCTTGTGTTTGTGTGTGTACCAATCTGGGAGTTTAAAAGTATGCTTGGGTTTATTTTGCGTCGATAGCCTTATTATTTTATGGACTGCTGCCCTCTTAGTGTGGCTCTGAATGTGGCAGCTGAAAAAGATTGAATTAAGATAAAAATATAGGAGGCTGGGGCTGGGAGAGCCAGTGGGGGAGATATTGTCTGCTTTTCTTCCTCTGGTTGATTATTGAAGGGCTCGCTTCCAAGAATGCATTTCCATATTTTTCAGAAGAGGGCCAAGAGGTCCAACTTTGTAAGGGACAGTTAAGGGTAATTTATTGGTCATACAATATATATTTATGTATAACAAAGTATACGTTGATAATCCTACATACCTCTACACATGGTATATTGATACAATTAGAATCGTGCTGTTGTTTTAGTTGATATGTCATACCAGTAACTTAGGACACAAATATTTCCAGTCTCAAGGTCAGAGTCACATTTAAGATATAGCTCTGCTAGTTTGTCACTTTCAAAAACTCGGAGCATCATGGTGAAACAGTAATATTTATTTTTGTATGTAGGGGGGACTGGACAGGCCTTGAAGAAGATGAGACCACCAGACCCCTTTTACGACAACATCTTCAACAGGGGGGGGCTCCTACCTTCATGGACTTACCAGTGGCCATATTTACTGAGAAGGTGCATTGACTTTTCTCAGAAATCAATAAGTGATATAGTCTGCATGTGGGAGCAAACCTGGCCAGTAATAGGATCTTTGCAACGCTTGGCTAACAGGACTTCATGGCTGTCTCTCCATTGCTATCTCATCCCGGTCGCCCTCCGGCTCTCCCTCTCGCTCTCTGTCTTGCTCTATCGCCCTCAGCCATGCCTCTCTTCGCCCTCTCCTCTCTGCGCTCCCTTGGGTAACGTGAACAGACATTATAATGGACAAATGTTAATAATTAATGTCAGAGCAATCGGAGGCAATTAAGTGTGTTGACTGGACCCTTAATTCTTCTTGGGGATGTTGGAGGGGAGAGAGAGAGAGAGAGAGAGAGAGAGAGAGAGAGAGAGAGAGAGAGAGAGAGAGAGAGAGCGAGAGAGAGAGAGCGAGAGAGACCATCTGTATGCTGATCTCCCTGTGCGCGTTCCATCAGGTGGACTATCCCTGGCCCAGACCACTTATCCATCTCAGGGACCATTGCTCTGTTGGACCACAAACTGACCAGGCATGGCTCTTGGCTCTCCTCTTGACACACTGCATTGGTAAAGCCATGACTTAAGAATCGCTGCCAGCACTGGCAAGCCTAAGAGCGCTGTTGTGTGTTATTATTGTTGTTACATTTTCCTGTGGCCTGGGATCACTGCTAACCCTAACATGAGGGTCTATCGTGTCCCAGTGTTAGTGAGGATTTGGCTACCAAAAAAAGAGGTTGCCAAAAGAGTCGTCCAGGCACACAACATGTTAGACTATGAAGTGACAGGTTTTGACCTGAAACTCGCTGTGTGGCGCTCCATGTGCCTGGCCAATCAGCATGCCAGCCTCATGTTGCTAAGCAACAGCCCAACAGAACCCCAACAAAAATGAAATGGGACTCCATGCAGGTCCATGCAGGTGGAAAGGCGTTGCAGAAAGGACAAAAAAAAAACCTTTACCTTAACCTTTCGTGTAAGGTCCATGGGTTATTTATTTATTTCAATGAATGTGTACTTGCTGACCAAAGCATGTGTTTCTCAAGATTAAGTAGCTGACAAACCCTGTTCCCAGGTAGTGCCCCCCGCAAAACCACTGAAGCACGCGTAGGGAAACAATCCTGTGTTGTGCCTCCGCTGAACAGTCGAAACGAAAATAAGACAAAAGCCTTAGTTAAACATCTCATGTACATAAACACCATCTTTCTATTTTCCAATTTCAGTTTGTTGTTTACCCCCCCCCCCCCCCCCCTTCTCCTCCCCCGAAGCAATTCCCAGGTTCGATTAACCATTAATATTTTCTGTGTATTCTTTTGTCCCGTTCAATGCGGCGTCCTATCTGACAGAGCAGCGCTCGTGGAGCCTGTGTTTCTCTGGTGTTCACTTAATTAAATTGTCAGGTAACACCTCGTTAAGCCCAGTGCTTAGGGACACACCGCTCTGTTTGCCAGCGTCTTCCGCAAAACCTCCACATCCATTTAACCCAGAAAGGAGTCCACGCCAAGGAAAGGATCCCACACACTCTCTGTGGGAATTTACACACTTTTTTTTAAACGTGGCATTCTTTAAAAACTTGGAGGATATCTAACTAGTTTATACATGTTCCTGAGAGGGGGATACAGGATCTGCCCTTTTTCGTCGTACAAAGCCGTCTAATTGTGTCTGAACTGGTTACCGCCACGCCAAGACCAGTCCATGCTGGGACAGGGATGGGGAAGAGAGGGTGAGCCCTCGCCGGCCTGGCTCAACGCTGGCGTCACAGTCGAAGGGGAATATCGGAAGGAAGAGTAGCAGTGGAGAAGCAGAAAGTGTGTGTGTGTGCGTGTTTCTCTTTGTGTGTTTTGGGGGTCCAGGTTGTGTCCAGAACTTCACGTTAGTCAGCATCCTAGCAGAGATCGCCCTCTATTAGACAATGTCAGACAATGTAATATATATGTACAGTATATATATATATATATATATATATATATATATATATAGCGCCCGTATCTTGTTTTGTCCTTGTAGAGGAAAAATATATATTTTTACCATGGTCACTTTACGAGATAAATGACGACGGTGTCAAGGAAAAACGATCTTGGCCCGAAATTCAGAAACTCGATGCCAGCGCTGGGGCCAAAAGGGAAACAAAAGTCCAAGAGAAAAAAACAACAACTCTATAGGAGCGCCAACACCAGCCAACATTCCCCACACAAAGCCCCTGCCTTTCACATCAGTGTGCTTAGTCACACACCCATCACATCTGTGAAGCTTGTTGTTAGGAAGACAAAAGGAAATGATTAGGGGAAAGAAAAAAAAGAAAAAGTAATGGGCACTTTGCTCCTAATTTTATAACTTAAAGTAATTCACAGAAGCCCTTTTATGTGTTACAGTTTGTCTTAATTACAACAAAGAGAGACTCAAGTGGAGGGGTATTTCAATGGGGATACAAGTGTACTCTACTCCTTGGAAATGGTGGTAATAATAACTCAGAAATATGGCGTTTAATTGATCGTAATTCTTCGTCCAGCATCACATTAAAGCGAGAATGAAGTACTTGAATCCTAATAAATTAAAATAAAAAAACAGGGCTTGTACATCAGAACGCCATATTGAGAGGTTTCAATGGAGTTGTAGGACTGTATAATACAATATCAACGTAAATACTTACAAATTAGTTCACAATTAATGACTAAACAATGTCCAAAAAAACATTACTACCAACACAATAACTAGCATTCCAATGCTCCTGCGCTTCCAAAATGGAGACGGTCATTGCAATTGTGACATTGCGATGAACAAGCCCTAGATCGCTTTGGTTACTGAACTGTATTAATCCCTGACCGATCCCATCGATGGACAACAGTGATCGGATGTGTCTTGCACTCTGTTGACACGCTGGTGACCAGACTCACTGGATCACATCGCTGTCTCCTTCAGCCCTAAGCTCCACCACTGGGGCTGCAGCATAGAAAAGAGTTTTCCCCCGACTTTCCCCTTCTGCTGGTAAACGCTGCCACACTAACCCCAGGAAGGTGGCCCAACGGCATTGTCATGCCGTGTAAAAGCCTTTAAAAACTCTCTGTACACGTTTGATCAACGTATCCAGTCAACTTGGTTGACATGTTTTCATAGCCTCTTAGATGGACTTTAACGGGGAGGGCCTGAAACACCCTGGAGGCTTCTAGATCCCGCTTTCAATGCATGCAGGATCCAACTTACCCAGGATGCTTAATAATAACCAAGATAAGATGAAGTGCTTTGTAAATAGCTTCTTATGAAGATAGCCCTTACCACGGTCTCCTGCGGACGTCGTAAAGGTCAATCTTATTCGGCGCTTTCCACGGAGTGGCTGGAGAGAGAGGGAGAAAAAAGACACCATATAGCGGTGACGCCACGTGCTGTTGTGTGCAGCGCACTCGGAGACAGGATTATATCAAAGTAATCATAATTTCGCCCTATCGAGGCTGCCAGAGGAGCCATCTGATAAGAGATTGCCAATGTTCTGCAGCCAGAAAGCTCCAGGGTCAATTTAGACCTTATCTAGCAGTGACTTATGAGTGAGAATGTTGACTACCTGGGTAGTATCTGGTCACTCCGGTGGCGCTGCCAAACACCTGCCAGCGCAGGGAACTGTCCTCGCGTCGGTTATCGATGAAGAGCCTCTCCAAGGACTGGGTCCAGTTCAGCTCGTTCAGGATGGTGGGAGCTGGGGGTGGATAACAGACACGCATGCATGCACACACACGCAGGGACACACAGACACACACACACACACACACACACGCACACGCGCACACACGCAGGCAGGCACACGCACGCACGCACGCACACACACACACACACACACACACACACACACACACACACACACACACACACACACACACACACACACACACACACACACACACACACACACACACACACACACACACACACACACACACACACAGAGATAAATCACAGTTAGAGAAACAAATATCGGAGCTGGACGTGCAGAGCAAAATGAATGGCGCACAGAAATTCATGCACGTGTCAAAGAAACACAATGGTGCGCTTGGAGACAAATAACCTTGTCCCAGCGCACCTGCCCTACATGAGCAGACATGTATGCAGGCAGTACGGCCGCAGATTGCCTTCCAAGTAGGAGGGCATCAGAGGACTGATGAGGTATCTCACATGACCTTGAAGGAGGTCACTTCCAGCAGCAGGGGCAAACGGTTTGTGGAAGAGGGAGCAGTGTTTGTGTATGCTGTTATGGCACTCACTCGCTCATTTGCATATATTTACATAAAACCATATATACACAGTATAACCATAGGCAGAGAGGGAGGGGGGAGGGAGAGAGAGAGAGAGAGATACAGAGAGAGAAAGAGAGAGAGAGAGAGATACAGAGAGAGAGAGAGAGAGAGATACAGAGAGAGACAGAGGGAAAGAGAGAGAGACAGAGAGAAAGAGAGAGACAGAGAGAGAGACAGAGGGAGAGAGAGAGAGAGATACAGAGAGAGAGCGAGAGCGCGCGAGAGAGAGAGAAAGAGAGAGAGAGAGAGAGAGAGAAGCTTGATGGTATTGAAAGGCAAAGAAAGACAATGAGGAGAGAAAGTTGTTTGTGTGCGCCTGGATGAATGCATCTGGCTGCGTGTTCAAACTACCTGAGGTCACAGATTTATCTCTCAGGTCAAGCAGTAAAGTATGAGGAATGGATTTAGGATCCTGGAGAGGAGCATTCATCACCAAGTCAACCAGAGCTGCATATCTTTGTATACGTCATTATCATTCGCTATCTCTCCGCTAAACAAACACACACACCGTCACATTTGATTTGCTCGCCCCCCGACTGTGTCTCAACTATTGCAAATGTTGTTCTACTTTTTTTAAATGTAGTACGGAGTGGCACAGGCACACACTCGTAATCACGCAAACGCAAGCACATACACAAGCTCGTGTACATGCGCACGCACACACACACACACACACACACACACACACACACACACACACACACACACACAGGCATTGAGTTTGTGTTAAATACCGGAGTCAGAAGAAAAGGGGAGTGCCGTCAGGAGTTTAATGGCCACCTGATTAAAGAGGAAACAAGACGAGGTGCTGAGCTGAGGGGAACTGATTTAATTACTCAGCCCACCAGAGCTAGATAAGCCCAAGGAACGCCAGGTCCAGCATTCCTGCTCCCATTTCTTTTTTTCCTGAATTCCCACCAAAAAATCCTTATCATCTTCCACCTTCCCCTTTCCCTTCCCTTTCCCCCCATTACAGCTCTGACCTGATTTCAGAGGAAAGTGTTTGGTGTGTGCGGGGAGGGGGGGGGGGGGGGGGGGGGGGGCAGACCTCCCTGACACCCCGACCCTATAACCCCACCCCCTTGACCCCACCCATCCCTCCAACATGGCCCCACACCCCTCGTTTACTGCGGGACCCGTACCCCTGCGTCATCCCATCAATCACACTGCTGATATTTCTATAAATATACACATGTAGCAGGTCTTTTTTCCACCACAAACGTCGCTTCTGGCCTTCATATTATCTAACCTCGTACATAAAACTGCACTTACTACGTTCGGATTTCCGCTTACATTGCAAGTGCGGCCGTGGACAGAATTCGGATCCAAATGCATAAAACAACCGCACACAGGCACCAACGCACACACGCACACGCTCACACACACGCACACACACACATGCACACGCACGCGCAAACACAGGGATATTCAAGAAGCACTAAGCGTTGTCTGGAGGATAGAGGATATGAGAGCCAAATTGCTTCTGTCACCAACGGGAGCGCCGCAACATGTTTTTCTCAAAATTCATACACATAAACAAAATAGAGGAATTGGGTGGGGGGGGGGGGGGCGAAGGAGGTAACCCTGCAGACAAAACGTCAGAGAGAGAGAAGGGTAGAATATAAATAACGAGAGATCAACAGAGAAATTTACAAGAAAGAGGGGCTGCTTGTAAAGAGGGATGAATGCCAAATCCCGGATGTAAAATCCCTATTAGAAACACAAACACTTCCATCGTTAAATACACTGTCACAGACGATCAACGATAGATGCTTTTTTGGGGGTTTATGTTCATAACTTTTGTGTTATTGAGAAATATCCACTTGACCTTCATGGACCTTCTTTCTTTATGGAGAAGATTTTTTAGTAAAGTATGATCAAGCATGGATTTATTCCTATTCCGTAGCTCACATTTAATGACCTGGCTGTGTAACGAAAGTGAAAGCTGGCTGGCATCAGGAATCTTTTCTGGCTCCAAAGTGTGACAACAAATGCTGACATCTACAAAGTCTACAAACACATCAACACAATCGTGTTAATGCGTTCCCTCACCCCCCCCCCCCCCTCCCCCTCCTCTTCCTCTTCCAGGAGTGATGAAGAGGAGCATCACAGCAGCGGCGGCGGCGGAGGAGGAGGAGGAGGAGGAGGAGGAGGAGGAGGAGGAGGAGGAGGAGGAGGAGGAGGCGGCTGGGCTCTCCCTCGCTCCTCGTCCTTCTCAAGGGGCCCGGCTGGAGGGCCCTGGAGCAGAGCCAGGCGGGGCCGGGATCAGGGCTCAGACGGTGTAAGCTGGTGAAACAATATGTGCGGCTCACGATTTAATTACTTTGCTTACTCCGTAGCTAAACGCTGGTGGTGCTCGACAGCCCGTCCCGGATACTCTTCACTGTGTTGCCAAGGAAATACGGACCTGACATGTGATATGATCCTGGAATGTGGTCTTTTCAGAGCTGGATTTTGACATGTTGCCTTTAGGATTATTGTCGAGTTATGGAGACAGTTCAAATGGATCAAATACAGGTTGTGATGCAGGTCATTCCGGACTGAAGACTTCATCAACTGAGAGATACTTATTCTACAAGTGGCACTCACAATAAAACGATGCACCCAATGATTTGCTAGCTGATGTAATCTAACCAGGCTTAATCTCTTTATTAATAACAATATAAACAACAATATAACGTCTTTATAATGTCTTTTTTTTGGTGTGTGTGTGTTTGTTTGTCTGATTATCGCAACCCACAAACTATTTGTTTTCGTTTTTTTCGCCAAATTCAC
>NW_028179682.1:7500-14448 GCF_964030765.1 Micromesistius poutassou | reverse complement strand
TTTCAAAGGGAGTTTGGTTTCCTGATGAGCTCCTTGTGCGTCGATGTTTAGTCATTTCTTTGTACTCGGGGCCTGCCTCTGTATTTCACAACAACAACCCTTCACTTCCTCTTTCCTCTTGAAAACATGGGTGGAAATGTGTGTCTGTGTGTGTGTGTTTCTGTGTGTGTGTTTCTGTGTGTGTGTGTGTGTGTGTTTCTGTGTGTGTGTGTGTGTGTGTGTGTGTGTGTGTTGTATGACTTATGTGGCTTTACAATTAAAGACTCAGCACAACCACACCGTACACACACACACACACACACACACACACACACACACACACACACATGCGCAGTCTCAACATGCACCGCCTCAAACTGCTCATTAGGGAACATAAAGGGGTGGATGTCTTGCTCGGGGCCATCCTGACTCTTGTGCCAGCAGCGTATCGTAAGAGAGAGAATCAAACCACAAACCTTACATTTGAAAGACCTGCTCCTCTACCTCCTGCCCTAGCCCTGAGCGAGTGAGTGAGTGAGTGAGTGAGTGAGTGAGTGAGTGAGTGAGTGAGTGAGTGAGTGAGTGAGTGAGTGCGTGTTCACATGCGCACGAAAGCGCGAACGAGAGACGAAGCTGAAAGATATGTGTTTATGTATGTGTGACTCTGTCTCCATGGCAACCCTCCGGATCCTCCTGGAAGTGGAATAGAAAGACGGCGGCGATATAGTTCTGCGGGACCACGAAAGGGAAGTGTGATGAATTGCCACACCAGTCGCCAGTGAGACTTCCTCCCTGCGGGATGTACTTTGCCACCCCCCCCCCCCCCCCCCCTCTTACCCTTACCCTGGGAAACAGAAGCAGACCGAGTGCGTCTCCAGTAATAGTAACCTTCCGTTGTGGCGACGCAGCCGCAAGGGGGGCTGTGATCGGTCCTCTCACTGAAACCCCGACGCAGGACCGTAAAGGTTCACGACATCATCAGCCCTTAACGGGTGGGGGGAGGAGAGGGGAGAGGGGAGAGGGGGAGGGCAGGGAGACAATGTTCTAACCCCAGACGGCCGTGGAGCGTGTGTGTGTGTGTGTGTGCGTGTGCGTGTGTGTGTGTGTGTCTGACTCCAGGTGTGCGGGACAGTGCGGGGGCTCGTGAGACAGGGTCAGTAAACGTCGTACGCGGAGGAGTCCGCGTCTCACTCCGGACTCACTCCGCGTACGACCGAGAGGTCGGAACAACGGAGCGTCGGAGAAATGATACGGACCCCAAAGTGAACTGACAGCTGAAAAAAAACCATCTTTCTCGAACGAATGGCGCCTGAGTTTGTTGTTGCTGGTGGTGACGTAAAGAGGTCAGCCGGTGGCTCTGTTACCAACTAGTTGAAACTTGGGCACAGCGCCACCTATCGTACCGGGGCATGACGCGCTTCGGCCAATGAATCGGTTTACTCACTACGCCATGTATACTCGGACAACTGCAGTTGTCCAATTGAGGAGCATAGTCGAGTTGTATGGCTTTAATCGGATCAAGCTGTGCATGTTAACGTACTGAGAGTGTGTGTGTGTGTGTGTGTGTGTGTGTGTGTGTGTGTGTGTGTGTGTGTGTGTGTGCGCGGCGCCCACTGGCCTCAGTATCTGTTTGAGCGGCGAGCGGTTGAGACAGGCACGCAAACGGACGGCACGCAAAGCACAACACAACACAAGGCAGAGTGAACACGAGACCCGAACTCGCTACACAAACATGTGCAAAGGGTCACGCCGTGTTGTGCGTTGTCTCGGCATGCACGCACGCACACACACACACACGCACACACACACGCAGGGGCCCGCATTGTCTTGAACCGTTCAAGGATGGCGGTTAGAGGATCTTCCAGAATCTCCCTGGCGGCTGTGAAGAGGTTCCACATTTGTAAGCATTTATTCTCGACGAGAGGGCTTATCTTATCTTTGGGTTTGTGCACGCCTGCATGTGTGCATGTGTTTGCATGTGGGTTGTATGTGTGGGTGTGTGTGTGTGTGTGTGCGTGTGTTTGTGTGAGAGAGACCATAAACCGTGTAAAGCAGGGCTAGACAGACAGGCGAGGCGTGCTCTCAATCGAAGGCCTGAAGTGAGTCTGAAGATCTGTGGAGACGGGACGAGCTAGCCTACACAAGGACCGAGATAGAGCGGGCCGATAAACCAGTGGACAGATAAATATCGAGAGCAGATGAATTGTAAACACCAGCCAGCCAGCCACACACTCACTGCAACCCCTTCAGTCGAACAAACCTCCAGTTCCTGCTCTGCTTTCCCTCGTCATTCCTGGACACGGCCCGACGCAGGACGAAAGAATGTGCGTGAAAAATAAAACGTTTTTTTTTTTTTTTTTTTTCTCCATTCTATTATCCCGCGGCCCTGACTCTCAGCCCGTGATCCGTGGCTGGGAAACGGCTTACATAAAGCAAACACGGACCACGGCCTTGCCGGCACGCACCGCACACACACACACACACACACACACACACACACACACACACACACACACCGTATATTACTTAATCAAAGCTCATTTGACACTGGCTGCTGGTTTCACCGAGGATTCCTCGGAGCACGTCAGCTCTACGTCCTGCGCAGCGTGATCAAAACGTGACCCCCCCCCCCTGACCGGGAACGCCGGGAAAGATGATGCAGCAGCAGCGACGTCAACAAGCGGAGCCGGATAGATTAGCTAGCGGACTCTTCCCGGCATGGTGGGAACACAGGTCGCCCTAACCAGGAGCTGGACTCCCACCAGATTTCCACACAGCGTTCCGAGCGTCCCCCCCCCCCCCCCCCCTCTCCCATCAGTCAGATTCAGAGGGAAGAAATGGAAAATATTTATATTTATATTTGAACTTTGATATGAGCTGAACACCTCAGAGCGGAGGGGAGGGACTGAAGACAGAAGGAGACAAGAGTGTGGTTATAAAGAGCATTCTTTCTCACACACACACACACACACACACACATGCGCACACACACGGGCACACATACACACACACACACACACACACGTTTCTCTTATAACTTGAAACACATTTAGCATTTTTTAATATATTGGATTAAAGCAAGCTCATGAGTCATGACGCATGCATACTTTTAAAAACCTTTCTATAAAGTTACTACAGAGAGAGAAAAAAAGAACTAATTCTTTCAGAGGCATGTGTGCAAGAGATGTTTGAATTCCTTCCAAAGTGGTTCCAGTACACTAAACATTGCTTCTATTTTTTCCCCCCTCCTCAAGTACCACCAGTTCACCAAAGCCTTCAACCAAAGACCATAAATAGTCACACACAATAACAAACTCCAATACCAAAAGACTGTCGTCTCCTCCGTGTTTTATAGTTGGGGGGGGGGAGAGTTTCTCTGGCTGGTTTACCTGTTGCTCCTTCCACTCCATAACCCTGGCCTTTTATCGCGCAGCCTCATCTCTACACAGTTGTGTGTGTTTTTTTTCATGGGGCTAATGTGCCCGCTGGCTCATGTTGTGGGTGATAACATCGTCCCTACTGCAGCCCACTAGTCGGCACCTTGTTTACAGACGTCGGTGCCAAGTAGCGTGCAGTACACCCTTTCCTGTGTATGCCCCACTGAGAGAGCCCCGCGAAGGCTGGGAGGCTGGACGGACGGACGGACACGGACTTGATGACGGCTGGGTTGACTGGTAGATGGATGACTGCACGGAGAAGAGAGAGATGACTGCACAGAGAGAGAGAGAGAGAGAGAGAGAGAGAGAGAGAGAGAGAGAGAACACGGTGATGTGTGTGGAAGGACAGATAGAGGACTGGGAGACGCGGGCGCCATGGCGGTTCCGTCAACAGACGGAGATGGTGAGTCTGGGAATAGTGGCGCAAAGTAACGTGGACGACGGTTTGAGGTGAAACGGTAATTAGGTCATATGGGAATAGTATTAACACACACACACACACATATTTGTGTTATAAATGCTGCAAATGACCAATGCAGTTTAAATCGTATTGCTATTGCGTCGCCAAAGGGGTCGGCTTTGCTCAGGAGGTAGCGCAGGTTTAACTTGTAACCGGAAGGTTGCTGGTTCGATCCCCGGCTCCTCCTATGTGTCGACGTGTTCCCTGAGCGAGACACGTTGCAAACCGAAGAGCAGCACCATCGATGTGACGAAGATATCCAACTCGGCCCATGAGCAACGCCAGCGTGAACAGTCAGCGTGTCCTCTGCAGTCACTCCTTCACGGTCGTCATTTTGTGTGTGGAGTAAATGAAGGGGCTGCTTCTACAGGAACAAAGGAAGGACGGGCCACTCGGACTGCAGATCTGCGTGAAATCCAAGAGTGCTCCGTAAAGTACCGGCTGATGACCTGGGAGATCCCTAAGGCTTTTTGGTCCTACACTCCTCCCTCTCCCTCAGGGCCGTCGGAGTGAAGGGAAGGCACGCACTGGAATGCATAACAGTTGTAGTATGTACTGCAGATGGGTCTTTGTCTAAGGCGTGCTCTTTTGGACTGTACAATACAATACAGTTCGATACTACTTTTATTAATCCCGCTAGGGGCAACTGGTTTGAGCAGCTTGTTGTACATACAGTGACATACAAACAACCAATACACGTACACACAACTACGGAGCATTTAGTAGTCGAATCGCCTAAAGGGGATAAACGACTTTGAATGGCGGTTAGTTCTACATGCAGGTAGAACTAACTAGGTTAGTTCTACAAGCAGGTAGAACTAACCCATTCAAACTAGCGCAATACGCTTTGTCACACGTGCAGAAAACAACCACATGTTGTGGGAATGAAACGATGGTAGTAAGGAATCATCTGCTTCCGTTGGCGTTTCAGAAGACTAGGGCAGGTCGTGCAATGCCTTCTGGGATTATGAGTCTCCATGGCTTGGATTGAACTCTAACTTTTTACAGACAGACAGACAGACACGTGGGAACACAGGACAGTAATAATAGCATGGGAGCGACAATAGCAAACTGCTTTATCCCTCCCAAAAAAACAATACAATGAAACTGATATACTAGCGTGAATCGTTTCAATCGTTCTGTTTCAGAGACACCATTTTGCCGCCTTGAGGGAGTTCTTCTTCAGTCGATTCAATCCATCCATTACTTTTGTATCTCACCGCAAGGTCGTGGGGTCGTAGGCAAGGCCGAGCTGGAGATTAGTCTTAGCGGTGTGGAAAAAACCGACTCTCGAGGAGTCTGTCAAAGATCTCACATGAGAGGTTGTCGGTCACCGTCTCTAATCGCTGAAGATAAACGCATACGTAGCAGCATATAGAGAGACCCTGAGATGCACTTTTAACACTAAACCTATTTAAAATGAATAATAGAGAATGTTGTTTTTAATACTGTGTCCCCACAAACTGTTCCCGGACAGCGGTGAGATGTGATGTGTGATTTGAGGACGTCACTCTGTACCGTACCTTAAACATATCATCAATAGTAACAATTTGAAAGTTCAACGATTCCGTCTTTTTCTTCTTCCTAAGAGATTTATCGTCACTGCGGGATGTAGTCAAAAGCCATTCCAACCGCAATTCACTGTGACCAGGTCAGGAGTCCCACACACACACTCTCTCTCACTCACACACACACACACACACACTCTCTCACTCACACACACACACACACACACTCTCTCTCTCTCTCTCTCTCTCTCTCTCTCTCTCTCTCTCTCTCTCTCACACATACACTCGCACACACACACACACACACACACACACACACACACACACACACACACACACACACACTCTCTCACTCTCTCTCTCTCTCTCTCTCTCTCACACGCACACACACACACACACCGACACACACACACACACTCCTGACCTCCGAGGTCAGCGGTAGAATCCCCCAGTGACAGCTGTGCACGCTGGGTGTGCTTTATCACCTCTGAAGTCTCCATTAGCTACTTTCCACTTTATAGCAGCGGCGGCGGCAGCAGACTAGTCTCCACACACACACTAACCCATTCAGCTCCTCCGGTTACAGCCTCTCAGACCACGGCGGGGGCGGCCCCCCCCTGACCCCCAGCGACCAGACCGCCGGATCAGGAACGTGTGAACGTGCACGTGTGACGTGATGTGTGTGTGTGCAGTGCGCTGATCACTCCACCGGCCGTCAGACATAACCTACCTCCTACCGTTCAGTACGCTGCTGGCCGCTCTTGGACTCAAGTCTGTGCTCAAGTTTTTTTTTTCTGTTTGTTGGTTTATTTTTATTTTATTTTATAATTTTTTTTATTGTGTATTCATATTTATACTGTACTGTATAGTCTTTTATATTGTGCTAACTATGTGTGCACTTTTAACGAGCTCCTCTCTGAATTTCATTGTACTGTGTATAATGACAATAAAGCTTTCTATTCTATTCTATTCTATTCTATTCTGTGTGTGATAAGATACACTTTGTTTTGTCTATGACCATCAGCCACGGTAAGGTCTACGCCCAGTCCCATCTGTCTGATGACGTCCTTAACGCGATGGGGGGGGTGCGTCTTTGAACGTGATCAGCTGACTCTGATTGATTTCAATCAAACAATCCAGACCTAGCCTACAGTGTGCAATATTTTGTTTGGGATTCTCGCCTCTGATTGGTTAGAACGGCTCTTACTCCGATTGGTTATGGTTAGGGTTTGGGTTTGGGTAAGGGTTAACCCTAACCCTAACCATAAACTCCCGCAAACAGCTAGGACTAATCGAAACACGATCTAAAGGAGAGCCCTTCTAACCAATCAGAGGTGAGAATCCCAGACACCCTACGAAAAAAATATATATCGCCGCCAGTATATGACTGAGAATGTGTTGTCTGAATGTACTCTGTGTGATCTGATGAAGGCCTTTGTAGGCCGAAGCGTTATCAACGTTTAAACATTCTTACTATTGGAACTCAGAGTGTGCGGCACCTTGTTTTATATTTGATAAGATACACCTACCATGGGCTGTGTAACACACACACACACACACACAC
>NW_028179682.1:0-2500 GCF_964030765.1 Micromesistius poutassou | reverse complement strand
GAGGAGGAGCCGGGGGGAATCGAACCAGCGACCTCGCGGTTACCAGCTCAACCCGCCCTACCTCCTGAGCCGAACGCCGTCCCCGTATCTGATAGTTGTGCTGCCGCAGTGGGATGCGTCTGTGGTCGAGCTCACGGTGAAGATGGAAGAAGAAAAAAACCGCAAACAGAGAAGGCATTCCAGTTTTGCAATTTATTTCGTGTCCAATCCGGTTAAAGAAAGGCCTTGTATTCCGTCTCCTTCACAAGTCATTTATAAAAGAAATCACTTAGAAAAATATACATTGATATTAGAGATGAAACCTAGAAATTCAGTGTATTATTCAAATATACATTTTTGCATATTAAGAAACTAGACATTTGTCAGAAAGGTGTGGCATTCATGCTGGATTCTCTGAGGTGAACCGGGCGTCAAACGTGAGACGCCGTCTGTCGTTTTCTATACTCTTGAAGCCTATTTACATTCAGAAAAAAACACCCTCTCTCTCTCTCCCCTGTGTGTGTGTGTCTGTCTGTCTGTCTGTCTGTCTGTCTGTCTGTCTGTGTTTGTGTGTGTGTGTGTGTGTGTGTGTGTGTATATATAAAAAAAAAACAGATAGAGTAAAAAAAATAAAAAATAAAAAAAAGAGAAAGGGGAAACTGCAAAAAAATAACATGTTGGGGCTGGTCTGATTGACCCGCTCTCCAGCCCACTCAGCTTCCCCCCCGTCCCGGAATAAACCAATAACACAGGGGCTTGTATCTCAGAGAGCGCTGCTACCACTACTGCTTATGTTGCTAATGCTACAGTGCTACAACCCTGGGAAAGATCATCACGAAGAGCCCTTCAGATTGACCTGAGACCAAAGTAAGGCTCAGCGCTTTACGTAAGACTACCTCCACCGGTTCGGGGCCCCGTGGGGGGGGCCCCCCGTCAGACCAAACCGGTTTCAGGCTGTGTGTAGGGGGGGCTTGGGGGGGTTAGTGAAATACGCCTTAACTCTTTGACACTTTCTAATCCTTCTTTCAACTTACTTTTACCAACACCTTACACCACACTTGTACCAACACCGCACTCTGCGCCTCTCCATCTTCCCTCAACGCATCAGCCCTCCTTCTCGATCTACCTCCTCGTTCCTCGTTTCACTTCTTCGTCCCGCGACACGTACCGTCCCGTCCCGTCCCGTCCGTCCGTCCGTCCGTCCTGACGCACTTCCACTTGAGTGCGCGTTCACTCCACAGTCCAATCCCTCCACAGGGCACCCCCCCCCACCCTACCCCACCCCACCCCACCACAGCCCTCCGCCGGTCAGTTCCTTTCGATCTGGTCCAGGTCCAGCTCTCCGCCCAGGTGGACGGCGGCGGCGGCGGCGGCGGGGGCGCGGCGGCCCCTCGCAGTACCCTGACCCTGGAAGGCGCCCTTCCAGAGGGCCAGGTCCGTGTCCTCCTCCATGTCCACTGGCGAGCGGGACCGCGAGCCCACGCTGCAGGCCGAGACGCCGCTGTCCTCCTCGCCCTCCCAGGACCAGTCGTCCTCCGGCTGCGTGGGCCCTCCTCCTCCTCCTCCTCCTCCCCCCTGCCACCGGTGGTCCTCCTCCTCCGCCGCCGCCGCCGCCGCCGCCGCCGGGCCCCGTCCGGTCGGTCCGGAGACAAAGGTGGAGGAGCGTTCCCACCCGGGGGTCCCGAAGGGAGGGTTGCAGGGGCTCCAGTGCTGGTAGCTCTGGGCGGTGGTGTCCATGCCCGGGGTGGAGGAGGAGGCGGTGGGGGTGGTGGTGGGGGTGGTGGGGGTGGTTGGTCCGAAGGGGCTCAAGGTTTGGAACGTCTGGAGATTCTGTAGAGGAGGAAACAAGAGTTTAGTTTACAACGGAGACGCGCGGTTCTCCGGGGAGGAGAGGCCAGCGCTGAGAGGTGCCGGCGGACATGTTAAGAGGAACACGTTAGCTTTGGGAAGTCACGGGGCCCCCCCCCCCCCCCCACCCCACCCCCCCACCCCCCCCTCTCTGGAGGAAGCCTTCCCCTGGGCAGCTTGGGAGGCACGCAAACCACAAAATGTGCTCAATTATCTGCACAATCACACAGGATTACATCAGCGCACACACACGCACCAAAACACCCACCCACACGCAATACTATGATTGAGCCGTCCGTGCCAGAACAAAGCAAAAGTGAAAAATAACACTGGGATTATTTGCGAACCACCGAGTGTCTCCAGTTTCTTCCCCCTACCGCGAATCGATGGCCTCGCACACACACTGCCCCGTCTAACGCAAAAAAAAGAGAACAACTGGTTCACCGACCTCTTTCGAGAGCTCGTGTTTTCTCACTGTGTTTTGTGGAGTATCGAGTTTTCGTACAAAACTAAGATGCCAAGATGTCGTGGCTGGGCGCCTGCGTTTGCAGCTCGTGTGTACGGGACGGCACGCACGCACACAAAAGAAAAACACGAAGCGGCCGTCCTTCAGGAAACCGAAACACCAGGTCTGTGCTAGCATACTACGCTTCAGGGCGAGACAGGAGATCAG
>NW_028179683.1:0-4229 GCF_964030765.1 Micromesistius poutassou | reverse complement strand
GAGTGCTTCGCGCTCGGGAAGTACGTTCTGTTGTTGTTGTTGTTGTTGTCGTTGTCATCGTCGTCCTTGTTGTTTTGAACCTCAATTTGCACCTTTTAGACTGTTCTCTCTCAGTGGATCAGACGTTGCACCATCATTAACCCTGTGAGGCTATTGAGCAGACTGCCGTCAGAGAGATCACTACGAAGCGAGAGCGTGGTTTGTTTCATGCTCGGCACGTAGGTGATGAAGGGTGAGAGACGGGGTTTCACTCATTAAACGAGGTGGTGGATGAAATAAGAGAAACGGATTGGATTGATACGTTTCCCATAATAGAAGAGTTGGGAGGCAGAATAGCCCGCCTGTTCGTCTCCATTGATGACTCATTAACCCAACGTCTCCCTGCTCTCCGTCAGGCACTCTGTGTCTGAAACACACGTCGCACACGACTGTCAACCGCTGTCACTTGCGGCCTTTTCACAGAGAATGTCGAAAAAAAAAGAAACATACGAAACCCGTATGGATTTTCTGGCTATTGTTTTTTTTTTTCTTAAGTACCGAAAAAACAAACAACAAAAAATAAACAGAAAAACTTGAACAAACGTGTGTTCGCCATCCTCCATTCTCCAAACCGTATGGTTCCGTTGCCATGTGACCTCACTCCCGTCTCCCCCCCCACCCCCCCCCCCCAGCCCGGTGCCCGGCGTGAGCTGGCGGCGGCTGGACGGCACGGCGTTCGGCCGCAAGGTGGACGTCAACAAGGCCAGCGGCGTGCTGGAGATCCCCTACTTCCAGCCCGAGGACGCCGGCGTCTACGAGTGCCTCGCCGAGAACTCCCGCGGACGCAACTCGGCCAAGGGGAAGCTGGCCTTCTACGGTGGGTCCTCCTGCTCAGGGTGGAGGGGCCCTTCTGCGGTGGGTCTCCTGCTCATCGTAGAAGGGGGGGGGGGGCCCTTCTACGGTGGGTCCTCCTGCTCAGGGTGGAGGGGCCCTTCTGCGGTGGGTCTCCTGCTCATCGTAGAAAGGGGGTTGGGGGGGGGGCCCTTCTACGGTGGGTCCGAGCTGGGGGTTCGCTCGCCTGGGAAGGGCGAGCGAAGGGCCGACGTTGAGACTTTTTGTTTACGTTCACGTTCACATTCAGGGCGTTAAGCGTTAGGATGAAAGCGTTCAGACGCTTTCATCCGAAGCGGCTTACAATAAGTCCATTTGTCAGAAGAAAGAGGAACAACAAGATATCTCTGTCGGTGCAGTAAGGATGTTTATAGAACTAAGTGCCAAGCACTAACTGTTCCTTGTTTTCGAACATGCTGCAGTTTTTTTCTGTGTGTTTTTTTTTACTGCTTGACCCGATGTACAAAACATTAAAAAAAACAACCCATAGCAGTATTCCGAACGACCGCTTTAACGCGCTTTTCAAGCTCACGGACAAAGCGTGGGTTTCCCAGCTGATAAAAATGAAAACGATACAACAAAAATCATACATATTTAAACAAAAGCGCACAATAACGTTTGAACACATGAGCGATGAACAAGAGGAAACCGATAAGCACGAGAACGAAGCACCGGGTGTAAGCGGCCTGGCGCCGGGCCCGGCCGGACCCCATCGCCGGACAGAAGTTATATTTGTTGTCACGCAATCTGTAGTTTTTACAGCGGGCCGTATATAACGGCATCATATAGTGGAATGGGGTAGTAAATTAGTCTATTAGCAATAGTTCACCTCGGACAAGGTGCTTATAGTGCCAGGGGCTAACACTGCCAGTGCTTGGCCGCTGATTTACACCACCTTGTCCACAGAGGTGGAGTCCTCCTCCATCGCCATTAAGACTGGACTTATCCCAGAAAGCCTTTAATGGCCTCTGGTGAGGGATTTTATACGCCTTTCCCTCCACATTATCCGGGTGTTTATGCATTAATGATGACTGCCGGCTACCCCCCCCCCCGACCGTAAGGAATCATGGCACACGCTAGAAACCATCAGATTGCAGTGTTTCCTTTGATATGATAATCTGCGTGTTTTTTCACGGCACCTGTGGGTAGCGGGGGGTAGCGAGCGAAAGCAAAGCCGCGACATGCTCTCTACACAAACGCTAGGCTACGTCATGCTTCAGTGAAATAAAGAAAGAAGGAAGGCTTTTGTGGTAACAAGGTGCCCTGACCTACATTCAAAGGAAGAAATAAATGTGGTAAATTAAGGATTTTTGGATGGAAACTATGTAGCCTTGGCGGTTGTTTCTCCCGGGCCATGGATTGGTTTGGAGTCGTGTTCCTCTGTAAGAACTGAGTCCCGTCTCCTCCTTTGTGCTTTTTTTTTATTCATCTTTTTTTTTTTTTATTCCTTGTGGGACTGGCTGGAAGCCAAGTGATAAAAATCAGTAATTTCATTTTAAACTCCCATGGACGAGGGCGGTGGGGGGACATCCATCACGCCTAGAGAGAGGGATCACAGAATCAATACGCGATCTGGTGTTTGCAACCACCAAAGCCACACGGACAGAGGCACAATATGGGGTGGCCGCCCATTCCAGTCCTGTTCTAATTGCCCTATCGGGATTAGGAAATGGGTGAAATTATATCATGTTCTGAGCAATTGAGTGCATGTTTTAATATACCTATTGAGCATGACCTGTGCCATTGTATTGACTTGAAAAAACAATTTATTGCATCATGTATTCCCTTCCCTTTCATTATCTTATCCTTTAGCGGTTGTATTTATGCTATCTTTGGCTCGGTGGTGCAGGCTATGGCGGTGTGTTCAACACAGAGAGGCGGTGTACTGGAAGCTGTTCATATCGCTCTTTTAAAGGACACAGTATCAGGCTCGGAGACGACTTGGCTTGGCTTTTCAAAGGTGGTTTATCAAAGTGCTTGATTCCTTTTTTTCCTTCTTCTGCTTCTGGATTTTTTTGGGTTAATTAAAAGAGATAATTCATCCTTGCCAAGGTGCGTGCACTTCAGGCAAGGCTTGCAGAAATGTGGTGCCAGGGAAGTTACAAAAGGAAGAGGAGTAGGCACAGAAAACCTTAACACCGAACGTCCTTTAACATTACCACAGTAGGCGCCCTTTGAATTCCCGAGCCATTTATCCTTTTTACTTTGCTTGACTATTTGCTTCAACATCAGCAAAATGCACACGTATTTGGCGCAGGGGCAGCGATAGCCATGAGAAACAATCGTGTTTGCTTTGTCCTAGTCATTAGTTAACAAGGCGGTCCAGTAGACACACACACACACGTGCTCACGCGCGAGCGCACACACACACACACACACACACACACACACACACACACACACACACACCCCACCGCCCATAGATTTAACTCTCTGGTTCCCGGAAGCATCATTTTACTTGTGTTGTCCTTGAGCAAGAGGAACTACAAATCCCAAGAGGGTTTTTCGCTTTTCTGTCTTCCTCCTCTCTCACATGCCTGAAGGGGACAAGCGGAAAAGAGAATATCAATAAAGCAGGACCAAAAAATTGAAAAAGGCCATTATAATTACATTATTAGTATGATGCCAGCGCACCACATGAGCCTGTGCCCCCACCAACCCTCTCTCCTTGACCCTGAGACGCAGTGTTTATTGCGGTATATCGTAAAAAGAAAGAGTCATAAATCTTATGTTGTTGTCTTGAGATAAGACTCTCTGGCCCTCTGTGTGAGGCCCGCTGAAACCCGTTGAAACCTTCTGCTTTTCTTTAAGACAAAACGTGTAATATCCGTGGAAAGATCGTTAACGTCGCCGTTATTAACGCCGCCGCCCCGCCAAGAAAGACCCGTCCTTCGATTTTTTGATGTTGTCAGAGTCATTTATCAAGGCTAAATCATAGCTTGCTGTAAAATATCTGTTTGGAAGGGGAATCCATCTTGTTCAATACTTTATCTGTCATCTTTGTTTTTTTGTGTTTTTCACAGCAAACATTGTCCAGCTGTACCCCTCTCAAGCTTTTATTCTTATATATATATATATATGGTGTCACATTAGAGTTTTTATACGTAATGTCAAAATGTATATTTTGTTATATATAATCTCAGACTTTGCTAAATGCAATCACAAGATTTACATACTCTATATATTTGTATGTGTGTGTGTGTGTGTGTGTGTGTGTGTGTGTGTGTGTGTTCCGGCAGGGGTCATGAGTGGGTTAATGGGAAGTATATTGATGAATTGCATGCTTGGTTGCTCCATTAATGAACTAATTGCCGCTGGTTCGGCCCTCATCGATCGATTCTCTCAAACTGCAACCTAGG
>NW_028179684.1:15000-17219 GCF_964030765.1 Micromesistius poutassou | reverse complement strand
TGTAATATAGGAGTCATCTATACAATGTTCTCCCTTTTATCGTCCCGGAGGGAACCAGCAGGCTCTGAGATGGGCTACTCATTTAATCTATACCATAATAAATACCTCGCAATCAGCCCCTCATGTGTTCTTCTCCATATAGGCTGAATATACCCAATGGATTCCCAGCCGAGCACTGCGTGCAGTAGCATATTGTCTTCATTGTCATTAGGTCCAGATTAATAACGTATACCAGATAACTGCGCCCCCCCCTCCCAACTGAATGACTGTGCCCTGGGTCGGCGTCTATAAATTGTGGAGCTGTAGCGTCACAAGAAGCTAGGCATATGGCCCTGGTAGGGCACCGTACGCCGCATGATCGAGGGGCAGAGCAAGCAGTCCATAAAGATGCCAAGACATAGTTAAATATTTATGCAGATGAATGGTGCGATAAATAAATGGTTAAATGAGTAATGACCCCAGTTAAAGTGAGCCGCAATAGATAAGTCATGTTTTATTCAGGAAAGCCGCTTAGAGATACGTATACGAGCCGGGCAGGTTTCTAATCCATCGTCCTCTGAAACTGCTCTTGGTTTGAGAGTGAAGAAAGGCCACTGGGAGTGTTTTTTGGGGGGATGTGTTCATCTCAGTGGTCTCTTCGTCCGTCCAGGTGTACCTGCTGAGCCGAGGGGCCCGAGCCACAGAGCTCAATTTGAATACAGGTTTGGGAAAAAACGTGCCTGGAAAAACAAAACCCAAACAATAAAGATAAGTAGGCTACATTTGGTTTCCAAATTTGACCCCCTTTTGTCTTTTCCACTTCTGACTATTTTAATATTTGTGCTGTTCCCTTCTATCTAACCAACCAATCGCTTTCATTTCTAAAGCGTGCTGTGTGTGTGTGTGTGTGTGTGTGTGTGTGTGTGTGGGTGTGTGTGTGTGTGTGTGTGTGTGTGTGTGTGTGTGTGTGTGTGTGTGTGTGTGTGTGTGTGTGTGTGTGTGCGTGTGCATGATGTGCGTGTGTCCTCCTGCGCTTTTCTTCTGTGGAGAAATTGTAAATGTCTGCCGGTTCCCCGCTGTGTAGGAGCATATTGCTGTTCGGGCGCGCCCTCTACAGGCCAGAGGTGGAACTGAAAGCTAGAAAACCAGGCGAGGGGCTGCATATAACACACAGCCTTGACTTTGGGCATGAAGTCTGCCTTCAATTGTCACTATTTATAATACAGGAGGAGCTGCAATCATTTCCGATGCTGCACATTTACAATTCACCAAAAACATTGAATTAAAAAAAAAATATATATATACAGTATATCAATACTGAAGCTAATTAAGCTCTATTTAATGATGAAGCAGTTCATGACAAAGCCATGAAAGCAGAGCTGAAGCTCTCCAGACTGGAGGCGTACAGCAGTGTTCACAGAGACATACAGAGGGAGAAGGAAGGAAGAGGGAGAGGTAGAAACAGTCAGCAGCAGAGCCAGTGTCCCACTGTGAAGTCAGAACCACATTAGGCATGAGGCTGCCCACAGCATGCCACCGGGGTCTCACTCTTTGTCCTTCAGACCCTTCTCTCTCTCTCTCTCTCTCTCTCTCTCTCTCTCTCTCTCTCTCTCTCTCTCTCTCTCTCTCTCTCTCTCTCCCAGCTCTACTGTGTGCCAGGCTGGATATAATATAAATATAAAGCCTTGGCCGAGTTCAGTAGTAGCAACATGTTTTAGCTCTCACTCAGCTGCTTATGTTTGCACAGTCCACGTCTTCAAATACGATAAGCTCCAACTGATTCACTAAATTCACTCACGGATGGGGCTGCTGCTTATGTTCAAAACTATTTATAAAAAAAAGTGCACGTGTACAGGAAGGCATGTGTATTTGGTATGTTTGTTTCGCATGCACATTTGTAGGTGTCCATTTTTATGTGTGTGTTTCTGTGTGTGTGTGTGCCGGTGTGTGTTTGAATGACACAGTGTACGTATGTGTGTGCTGGTGATCTACGTATTAACGTGTTTGCGTCTGTCTATCTGTGTCTGAGTGAGAGATTGCATGAGTCTGCCCCCATGTGTGTGTGTGTGTGTGTGTGTGTGTGTGTGTGTGTGTGTGTGTGTGTGTGTGTGTGTGTGTGTGTGCACGTGTGTGTCTGAGCGTGTGCGTGAATGTGTGCATCGCTCCAGCCTTTGATGTGCTGTGTCGGGCGTAGGGAGCGGTGTTTCTCCCCACTAGCCTCCAACCCGAGCAGCTTTCAC
>NW_028179684.1:5000-7500 GCF_964030765.1 Micromesistius poutassou | reverse complement strand
CATCAAAATGTCATCAGTGGTAATTGGAGCTCTGTGTGGATCTCTGGCCCCTTAGGTGTCCTAGCCTTGCACATCTGGAATGCCGGGTCCTGCATGTGTGTGTGTGTGTGTGTGTGTGTGTGTGTGTGTGTGTGTGTGTGTGTGTGTGTGTGTGTGTGTGTGTGTGTGTGTGTGTGTGTGTGTGTGTGTGTGTGTGGGTAAGCACGTACTTGTGTGCGTGCCCATGTGTGTGTCATGTTTGTGTGCTTGCTTGTCTGCATGTGTGTATTGTTTTGCGTGCCTTTGTGTCACATGGAGAAGACGGTTGTGTTTGTATGCATGCGTGATTCCATGCGCATTCGCGTTGGGAACCAGCACCCGTGTTGTTTTTGTGCGCGCGTGTCAAAGCGGGTGGGTGTTTGAGTGTTTTGCGCGTCGAGTGTGTATGAGTGGTGTTCCTAATTGTGCGTCTGAGAGTATATGTTTAGTTTACATTGTTTGCGTCTAGGATTGTGTGTGTGGTGATTCGGCCGTGGATGCTGGAGTACGTCTCGTTTTAGTTGCTGAGCGTGGTAGAGTGTGCGTCTAGTGTGTGTATGTGTGTGCACGTCGGCGTGCACGCATTGTTCACTTGCTAGCGTGTCGGAGTGTGTGTTTGCATGTCTGAGGACGCATGCTTGGGTGTTGTTGTTTGTTGTTTGTTGTTTGTTGTTGTTGTTGTTGTGGTAGTGGCGGTAGTAGTGCGGTAGTGAGGTAGTCAGTTGGCCGGTCGGGGCGCCCAGCGTGGGCTCCCAGGCTCTCCGGCTGGGCTGGTAATGACTTCAGATGCCGCTCTCCACAACAACAGGTGCCTTGGCAGTGGCCCGCTCCACCTCCACGCTGCGGAGATGACAGCACACACCGGCCCGCCGGTTAATTATAGATCACCAATCCTCTCCTTTATCTCTCCTCTCTCTCCTCTCTCTCCTCTGTCCTCTGTCCTCTCTACTCTCTCCTAGTGAGAAGGGCACATGAGACTGTTGAGGGAGGGGTTGTTTTTGGTCAGCATGGGGTTCATCAGCAAGTTTTATAGTTTCATTTTATTTATTTATATATCGTGTATCAGATTCTTGAATCCGCAGGGTTCCAAATCACAGAGACAGAAGAATCAAGGATTTACCAGAACAATCAGAACCTTTGTTTGGATAAAAATGCATGGAATAAAATACCTTAATTAGCATGTTTCCTATTGTATTCCCTTGTTTCTTTTTCCCAGATGTCCAGATATTCAAACGCTAATATCTGCTCAGAATCCCCAAAACATCGGTGTGAGAATTTGCAATCTTAGCAAACTCCTCGAGTGGTTGTGTGTGTGTGTGTGTGTGTTTGTGCATGTGTGTGTACGTGCAAGTGTGTCTGTGTGTGTTTCTGTGCGTATATGCATGTGTGTGGGTGTGTGTGTGTATGTGCAAGTGTGTCTATGTGTGTTTCTGTGCGTGTGTGTGTATGTTCATGTGTGTGTGTGTGTGTGCGTGTGCGTGTGTGTGTGCATATGCCTGTGTGTGAGTGCATGCATTTGTGTGTGTGTGTGTGTGTGTGTGTGTGTGTGTGTGTGTGTGTGTGTGTGTGTGTGTGTGTGTGTGTGTGTGTGTGTGTGTGTGTGTGTGTGTGTGTGTGTGGGATGCACAGCACTGATAGTCTTAATCCTTTACAGTACACCGTGGAGGGCCAGACAGTGCGGTGGGAGCCGTAATGACTTCACATCATCAATTATTACCCCACATGCTGGAGCCAAGACATGCCAGCAATTACAGCCAGCAGCCACCCCCGGCCTGCCCGCACCCAGACGGCCTGGAGAAGACGTCGAGGTGGAGAGTCGTAGTCGACAAAACACACGCATTCTGAATGAATGAAAAAGAACTGCGGAAGCTCATTTATGTTCAGGGAATGGTGAATATTTGGGGAGCATTTGGACAACACACATGTAAGCTAATGTTACCCATGCTCACATCAAGGTGAAATACACATTCATATTTCTTTATACTTTCCGTGAATGCCTATAACTGTAAATCAATGTTATTCAAATAAACCTCAACAACTAGAGGTCTGCTTTTCAAAAGTCTTTTGAATCAAAATGTCCAAATCGTTAACTGTAATCTTTTGTCGCGGAGGGGGGGGTGGGGGGGTTGGGGGGGGTGACAACGATACTGGCGGCGGGGTCATTTCGTTGAACGTTTGGAAGCCGTGCAACTAATTGGGTGAGGGTGCCCGGCAATGGGGTGGGGCTGCTGGGCTGGTGGGGTGCAGCATTTGGATGACCATATGGAAGTCTTTGTGGCGCCAGGAGATCGTGCTGCTAGGGAAGCTGATCAGCCCCCCCCCCGTCCCCAGTGACAGCTGGGGGCTCCACACCACCACAACATTTGTAGACTTCTAATTTGTCATAACCGCCCTGCGTGCCAAAGAAATGTGTCATACAGATTAGGTAAGCATGCCATGCTTGGGAAAAATAATATTCTGGTGTAATGCTGTACGCATAACG
>NW_028179685.1:22432-83538 GCF_964030765.1 Micromesistius poutassou | reverse complement strand
CCCTCATGGAGAGAGGAGGCACAGAGCGCTACAGTCAGCACCGCCCTCATGGAGAGAGGAGGCACAGAGCACTACAGTCAGCACCGCCCTCATGGAGAGAGGAGGCACAGAGCACTACAGTCAGCACCGCCACCGCCCTCATGCCCCTAGTCACCCACAGGACCAGCTCCACTCTCCTCCACTCTCCTCCACTTGGCCCGCCTTTTTTTGCGTTTCCATCACCATAAAAAGTACCTGGTACTTTTTTTAGTATTACCTCCGTCGAGGTTCCAAGCGAGCTGAGCTGGTACTTTTGTGTGACGTAAACAGGCTGCTGGCCACTGATTGGCCAGCAGTAATTAGTTTTACTGTTTTTGTACTTTGTACTTTCTTTATTTACTTTATCTTGTATCGTAGCTGCTACGTGGCTGTTTAGGAACCAAGCCTGAGAATTGTACTCTTGTGTACTTGTACAATAAGATAAACAGGTTCTTATAGTGAAGGACCAAACACAAAGTGGAATCATTGCTTGTGTTGTGGGAGCTGCCCTACCGGAAGTCTCCGCTGACGTGCCCTGGATCAGGTTGAACAGGTTTCCGCACGCCTTGCTGATGGCGGCCATCTTAGCGATGATGGGCAGGTTGTGGATGACGAAGGCCACCTCGCTGCGCTGCTGCGCTGCCAGGTTGTTGGCGTGGCCCAGCAGGCCGAAGCCCGTCACGTCCGTCCCCGCGTGGGCCTGGAACTTGTGCATGAGGCCAGCCGCTGGGAATGGAATGGTTGCTTTTTGACTCACAAACGTGTTTAATTTAAGTACTACGGGAAACACTGAACTCACTTAGTCACTTTCAATAATGAGCATGACAAGGACAACCACAGAACACATTAACGCTCCTTCTGGCTGTGGTAGGACAAAACAGTTACCGGTGGCTGTGATAGGACAAAACAGTTACCGGTGGCTGTGATAGGACAAAACAGTTACCGGTGGCTGTGATAGGACAAAACAGTTACCGGTGGCTGTGATAGGACAAAACAGTTACCGGTGGCTGTGATAGGACAAAACAGTTACCGGTGGCTGTGATAGGACAAAACAGTTACCGGTGGCTGTGATAGGACAAAACAGTTACCGGTGGCTGTGATAGGACAAAACAGTTACCGGTGGCTGTGATAGGACAAAACAGTTACCGGTGGCTGTGATAGGACAAAACAGTTACCGGTGGCTGTGATAGGACAAAACAGTTACCGGTGGCTGTGATAGGACAAAACAGTTACCGGTGGCTGTGATAGGACAAAACAGTTACCGGTGGCTGTGATAGGACAACAGACTGAGCTACTGGTGGCTGTGATAGGACAGAAGAGGGAGTTACCGGTGGCTGTGATAGGACAGAAGAGTGAGTTACCGGTGGCTGTGATAGGACTAAAGACTGAGTTACCTGTGCGATTCAGTGTTGCCATGGAGAACATGGCTTCCTGGTAGGCCTCTTTCACTTCCTCCTTGCTGACAACAAGCTTGATCTTGTTCCATCGTTCAGGCTAGGGAGGAGAGACGTGTGAGGAGTAGGACGGACACAGCGGACACTACCTCTGTGCCACGTTGACAAAGACTGTGAGCCCAGTGCGGTGCTGACCTGATCCAGCCACTGGTGGGCGTTGACCGCTACCTGGGTCCCCAGGGGCTTGGTGAGGACCAGGACGTCCCCTGGTACGGCTCCGTCGGGCCTAACGGGCACACGGAGACTCACTAGCACCGTGTTCAAACATACGTTCAAACGTAGACTCTAATATACACTATTGCATGTATAATATGATTAAGCTTTTTCACATGTGAGCTCGTATCCCTATACAACTATGTTCAAAAGTGTTGAAAATTCATAGTCCTAAATGATTTATTTCCAATCCAAATCGGATGAATGTAACCTTATCTACAGTTTAATTTAGAGGTACTACTTGTGTAAAATGTCTCACTTCACTTCTAAAATGATGATGTGGAAGTCCCCTGCACATGATATAAGGAACAGCCAAACACATCGCTGCCTGGCGTGTTTGTCACTGCTGCTTTATCTAACAATGTCCTGAAGGAACACATTGATTCTGTTTACTTCAACACTAACAACCCATTGATTGGTTATCAGATGAGGGCCAATTTCATATTGATTCTGTAAGGGATATTTACTACCCATTTTGCTTGGCTAGATTGTCAGAGAACAACCCTTTAACCTGGTGCATTATAGAAATATGAATGTTTCCATTTGGCATTGACTCCGAACCCTCATGTACTTTTAACACTACTGCAGCACACAACACTTTATATTTCCATATTGGATCAATCAAATAGAGATCGGTTTCAATCAGAAAATATAAATCTATATATTTTAGATCCAGATAAATGTAGATAACTGAAGCAGGATAAACTAATATTCCAGATGTACACATGAGAGTCCTTCAGTCCAGTGGTGCTTCCTCACATGATGAACTCGCTGGGCTGACACACGACTGAGGCCACGCCTCCAACGATGATCCAGGGGTTGACCACCGTCTGCCCCCCGGTCACAGAGGTGCCCCCCTCCTCCGCCGCGTCCCGGAACCCTCGCATCAGCAGCGGCATGGCGCGCTCGCGCTCCTGAACACAAGACCACACAGCTCCTCTGGTTCACACACGCTGCGCCATGCACCGTCCCCAGGCCTGACCCCTGACCCCCACGCTCACCTTCTGACCCCTGACCCCCACGCTCACCTTCTGACCCCTGACCCCCACGCTCACCTTCTGACCCCTGACCCCCACGCTCACCTTCTGACCCCTGACCCCCACACTGACCCCTGACCCCCGGACCCGCACACTCACCTTCTGACCCCTGACCCCCACGCTCACCTTCTGACCCCTGACCCCCACGCTCACCTTCTGACCCCTGACCCCTGGACCCGCACGCTCACCTTCTGACCCCTGACCCCCACACTGACCCCTGACCCCCTCACCTTTTCGTTCATCTTCTGGCTGACACTGAGCAGCATCAGCATGTTGTCACACTCGGTGATGCCCATGGCATAGAGGTCACTGAGGACGTTGGCACAGGCGATGCGGCCCTGAGGAGAGAGAGAGAGGGCAGTGAGGAGAGAGAGAGAGAGAGAGAGAGGGGGGGGGGGGGGCAGTGAGGAGAGAGAGAGAGAGAGGGGGGGGGGGGGGGGGGCAGTGAGGAGAGAGAGAGAGAGAGAGAGAGGGGGGGGGGGGCAGTGAGGAGAGAGAGAGAGAGAGAGGGGGGGGGGGGGGGCAGTGAGGAGAGAGAGAGAGAGAGAGAGAGAGAGAGAGAGAGAGAGAGAGAGAGAGAGAGATGATAATGACAGCAAATGAGAGAGCAATAGAGAATAAAAATGAAATACTGCTCTTGAAACTAATTCACATTGTTAAAGAGGATTCCACCACGGTTTTATTCAATGAGGTTTGTTTCCAAAAGTTTTTCCAGTGGAAATGTTGCAGCTAGAGTTCTAGCCTGAGGTCATGTGATCAGGATGGACCAGCCTGAGGTCATGTGATCAGGACGGACCAGCCTGAGGTCATGTGATCAGGACGGACCAGCCTGAGGTCATGTGATCAGGACGGACCAGCCTGAGGTCATGTGATCAGGACGGACCAGCCTGAGGTCACGTGATCAGGACGGCTCCAGGCTGGCAGTGCTGCATCAGCCTGTAGGACGTGTTCTCCATCGTGTGGGAGTACAAACAGGCTGCAGGGCAGGTGCTGTTCAGAGGAACACAGCCGCAGGGAAGGAAACACCTCCCTGCCGCTTCTATTCAGTCACCAACCAGAAACCATTAGCAGGCAGAGTCTGGTGCACTTGGCCTTCGTTTTAACATTGCAATAGTTGCTAAATACGCTCATTGTTATATTCAAAATAAGTTATTAAAGGCAACAGTTCAGCATTAAAAAAGGTCCAGTGTGTAAAATGTAGAAGGCCTCGCCACTCCAGCCCCCACCGCTAGTGTCCTGTAGGGCTGCTCGGTTATGGAAAAAATCATAATCACGATTATTTTGGTCAATATTGAAATCTCGATTATTCAAACGATTATTTTTGAGTTTGAAAACATGATGCGTTTATTCATAATTCTCTCCAAACAAACCACTTTGTAAATGAGAACTTTTTCCCACTTTGTAAATGAGAAATTTCCCCTTAAAAATATACACAAAATGGTCAAATAGAAAATAAAGTCCAGATATGAATCCAGCTGTTCTGCAATTTCTATTAAATTTTTTTTTTTCGCGATCAAAATTTGATAAATGGCCCAGCCCTAGTGTCCTGTACTGTACTGTGTGAGGTGTCCTGTATTCTGTGAGGTGTCATGCTACAACAGCATGTGGCAGCCAAGTGATTAGGTTCTTTGATAGATTTTTCACACACACACAGTGTGGAACTCTGTCTGGGCAGTGGTGTACGTAGGCGTCTGGACGAGGACACTTGTATAATGCTGTGGTGTGGATGTGGAGCTCCTTGTTTACGTCCGAGAGGATTACTATGAACACAAAGCTATGGATCTCGTAGGACCCCTAATAATAATAATACTAATACTACTACTACTACTACTACTACTACTACTACTACTTCTTGAACCGCAACATGACGGTGGGTGTCAGTTGAATCCTACCAGTAGCGCATACAACACCGGTAACACTAATGTGAAACAACGGGATGTATTTTGAATCAACAAGCGAGTTGGGGTACCCTTTCCATTTACACATGCGTTGAACCTCGTCATTAGTTATTTAGGTCGGTGCCACCCCTGGAATCATTTTGGTGACGTGTCATTTTAGATAAGCTGGGTGGTTAGGTTTGTTTGTTTTGCCTTGCCTCGTTTGGTTTTGGCCTGACCACAATTGTTCGGTCCTCTCCCACATTGTTGATAAACTCTTTTTATATATTTTTTCTTATTTGAAACACAGGGAATAAAACACTTTAATTGTCACTTCTCCTCCGAGTCCTAAACAGCCTCTGGTTGTCTTGTTAGTAGGTCACTATAGTTGGTACGGCGAAAGACTGATCCATGTATGAGTGCTTAATGCTTGAGTGAGGGATTCATCCAACAAACTCATCCAGAAACTCCAATATGATGCAATGTCAAGAATAATGGATGAATAAATGAAGTTCATCCCTAGCAGCTAAGCCAGCCACCATCCTGAGAGGCTCTGTACCCTCTCATTCATACCTACTACTCCAACATGGTCCATTATTCCAGTCTATTCAACTATTCCAGTCATTATTCAACTATTACAGTATAAACCAGAGCTGAGAGATCTCCACTCAAAATCAACTGCCAAAGAAACAAAGCTTAGGAATAATAGTTACAACACAACAAACAACACACAACAGGATGTTTGAGCAAAGAAAACTCCATAAAGGGACATTTCGTGTCATTTCATCATATGCAATAGCTTCCTGTCTGAGGCCGGCCAAAGGTTTGCTTAATATGGGTGTTACCTTGTATAATGTTAGAGCTCAGGAACTCACCATCATGTAGGGATCCTCCACGAGAGGATAGAAGAAGTCCGTGGTCTGGACGAGTGAGAGACCCCCGTGACGCAGAGGAATCACGCACGAGTCCATCCCTATGCCTACACACACACACACACACACACACACACACACACACACACACACACACACACACACACACACACACACACACACACACACACACACACACACACACACACACACACACGGCATTATATCTTCAACGTTGCGAAGCCAAGAGAGCTATCTGTATTAACATTCAAAAGTTATGTTACATTTTAACAGGCTCACCATTGTGACAGGACAATGTGTATTCTATAATTTACCCTTTCCAAGTTGCGTTTAATTTCAACCGGAACCAAAGTATACAACATGCCAGAGCACCTGTCAATGGCTCCAGCATGGCGAGCAACGAAGAACCGACAGCCTTCTGATGTAGTGGAGGATCTTAAGTTAAGATAAGTGAGCTAAACCGACAGCCTTCTGATGTATTGAGGATCTTAAGTTAAGATAAGTGAGCTAAACCAACAGCCTTCTGATACATTGAGGATCTTAAATGAGCTAAGCGGACGGCGGCTCTGCGGGACATACCGAGGCGAGGGCCGGGGGGCTGCTGACCGAACTCCGAGGCCTGGTCTCCGGCCTCCCCTGCGCCGGCAGCCGGGTCGGGCTCCAGTCCCGCCAGGAGTCTGAGCAGAGCCTCCTGCGGGACCTTACAGCCTCACCCCTTCAGGTCGGAGAAGGCTGTGAGACGGAACCCACGGTCCAGCCCATGGTCCTCGGGCTTGAAAGGCTTGTATCCGGGTAGTAAACAGCCCTCGACCGCCACGGCCTCGGCCGGGGGAGTGGGGGGAGTGGAGCCGGACATGTGTGAGCGGTACTCGGTAGTCACTGCAGCCGCTGCTCAGCACTGATTTGTGGGAGAATATGAATGGCGCGACCACTACTGTTGCTCCACACCGCCGTCAGCAGCACAGGAAGGCTCTATGGACGGTGACGTCACGGCCCCAAACTGTAAGGTGTACCCTACTACTAAAAAATATTGAAATCAAACAAAAAAACTCATTATTAACACTTTATTAAGCGATACAACAAGGAATGTAAACGTTATATTAATCAATATTCGACTTTAAACGGAACCAGTATAATAGATTTAGCGAGTCACACCCCTTAACTAGGAGTGAAATGGTCTATTCCGTAGTAGAGCGCTCTCTATCGCCCCCTGTCGGATCTGGACAGTAGTTCGTTTGCTCACCATGTTGAGATCCGAGGCTGCGGTCTAAAGTCTGTTCTGCTTCGGACTCCTGACTGTTAAAGGACGTTAAGTGGCCGTTATCATAAGAGCTGTTCAAGACAAATGATCCTAATCCCAAGGGAAGGTGTGTGGGAAATAATAGAATATATATAGTATATTCATCAAACACAATACATTATTGAACTAATGATGAGAATAACTAGGTGTAGTAATTGGAATTATGGCTTGTTTCTTGTTTTATAAGCTTTCAGAAGGGGATTCCAGCAGTGTTGTGCATGAACTAGTTCAAAAGAACTAGTTAATTTTTCTATGAACTTTGAACTGAACGTAACACATTTTTAACTAAAGAACTTGAACTAGTTCAGATTTTGTGACATTCTGAATTGATGCTTAGGTCCAGATGACATGTTTATTGAATAGAGTTACTTAGTTGTGATGAATGAAACAGGTGTACAAATAATATCCACAACAATCTGAGATTATAGTGATGGGCAGCAGGTAATGGAGAGGATTCATTTTAAAAGATAAGCACAGAATACTCACTCCCAGTTTTTCTTCGGTTTCTAAAAAAAAAACTGTTAATGAACTGAACATGAACTAGTTCAAAACTGAATTGGTGAACTATGAACGTGAATTTATTCATTTTCTTTTGTATGAACTGAACTTTGAACTAGTTCATGTGAAGTGTGAACTTGCACAACACTGGATTCCAGTACGGGCATTTCTACACGGTGCTGATTTTAATCGTTTACAGAACCTTTTTTTCATCTAAGTAATACTTCTGGTGGAAATGGAATTTCAAATTCATTTCAATTCAGTTAAAATGAATAGTGTGGACAATAAACAAAAAACCAAAGAGTAGATAGAACCTTCTGGGGCCTACCCATGAGACCCGCTGACCTGAGACTCCATCAAAGCCCCAAAAATCAACCATCAAATATGAAAAATAAATCCCCTATTGCAATAATATTTATTTGTCAATCTCCAATTATACATTTTCAATGACATTCTTTTCATGATAATAATCTATAATTACTGATATATTACTGTCATATTCACACAATAAATGATGAAACCATAAGGTGTAAGTTATCGACTCCCGATTATTGGAGTGAACAGCCCACAGCACGTTACCAACCATCATGTTGTATGGCCCATTGCAGCAACTTCAAACTCACAGAAATATGATATTAAACCAAATCTGCCCTGAACTTTGGCACTTTTTTAATGATGATATCCAGATAAATTCAATTATTCTGAGCCATTCTATCAATTGTTGTTTTTGTTAAGTCAGCATTAACTCTTTTTTAAATAATAGGAAATGCCTCAGAGACTCATTATAGACTTAGGAATCTATTTGGGTAAAATAAATAAAAAAATAATCATTACAATCATACTTTATGGGTGAACATTCTCAAAGATAAAATGATGTCACAGCTATACAAAACAAGGACAGGCACGGTTAAATCTGTTGGATTGAGGGTAAAATGAAGGATTAAAAATAAAATAAATCTGGTACCCACAGGCACAGAACACTGAATGGATACTTTTAGAGCATTTAGAGAGTATACAAACTCTAATCCATAAAACATCAGACGCATTGAGAAGGGCCAGATGAACAACGACACAGAAAGCCTGTCCTAAGAAACAAACACTATATTATTCACATTATATTACTGTGTTCCAGGTCGTACCAGTGTTGTCTGGAGGCCTCCAGCCTCATCAGAGGTGGATGATTGGGTTCCACCTCAGTGCTCTGAAGCACTTCATCACAGCTGCACTGCTGCAGCAGGACGGTGTGAACCCGGGGGACAACAGAGAATCAATCAAATCAGGATCTGATCCATATAGCACACCTACAGCAATGATATTCTGCTCATTACTGGCTACGGTTGTTCTTGCCCCTGCCTTGTTCCTGATGGTTAAACCTCCGTGTCCATGGGTGCATCTCTTCTTGTGTGTGAGCCACGATGTGTTACTGTATGCAGTCCATCACGTGTATCTGCAGCGTGTCCATGTCCGGGGCCTGGTACTGGCACTTAGGACAGCGATAGTCTGGCAGCTCCTCCGCCCCAGGGCCGGCCCCGGGGCCCGCGCCCACTTGTGGGAGGCCCTGGCTGCGGAAGGACTGGGGCGGTGGAGCGGTGTTGAAGGCTGAGCCGGGGAGCGCCGCGCCCCAGGGAGAGGAAGAGCCATAAGGAGAGAGGAGAGAGCTGTGGGTTAGCTTCAACATGGTCGGATCCATACGGATATCAGGAGGCTTTAAGATAATTTGAGCTTGGTGACATAAGCAAAGTTCAGAGACTGACATTTCTTTATGCAAAGTGATTTTATCATTTTGAAATCATGTTTCACTGCACACAGAGAAAACTGAAGAAGTTATCATTAACTATTTGGATATTATGTCCAAGCAGGAAAAGACATTGAAACTAAAAAATGCACTCAGTCAACTAGTGGATGAGGTTTTGACGCCTGGTCGTGTCTGCTGCACCTTGTGGTGCTAGGTTTGTGGGCCGCTGGACTCTGAAGTCATCCAGGTGTCTCTGCTGCATCTCCTCAATGCGAGCGCTGAAAGAAGAGAGGACCACGTGTTACTGTTACAATACCCCCACCGGGCCTTACACCTCACCATCAACCAAAGTCAATGAACACGAGGGAAAGCACCGGGGCGGCACAAGCTCTGGAGGTACAGCGGGTTGACTGGCAACCAGAAGGTTGCGGGTTCGATCCCCGGCTCCTCCTAAAGGAGTGTGGAGGTGTCCCTAAGCGAGACGCCTCTCCCTGACTGCTCCTGACCTGCTGGCTGTCGCCCTGATGGGGTGGACTCCGCCGTCGGTGTGTGAATGGTTGTAAGTCGCTCTGGATAAAAGCATCAGCAAAATGTCCTACAGGGTAATGTACCTACAGGTGGGTTGGTCCTACAGGGTAATGTACCTACAGGTGGGTCGGTCCTACGTGGTAATGTACCTACAGGTGGGTCGGTCCTACAGGGTAATGTACCTACAGGTGGGTTGGTCCTACAGGGTAATGTACCTACAGGTGGGTTGGTCCTACGTGGTAATGTACCTACAGGTGGGTCGGTCCTACAGGGTAATGTACCTACAGGTGGGTTGGTCCTACAGGGTAATGTACCTACAGGTGGGTTGGTCCTACAGGGTAATGTACCTACAGGTGGGTTGGTCCTACAGGGTAATGTACCTACAGGTGGGTTGGTCCTACAGGGTAATGTACCTACAGGTGGGTTGGTCCTACAGGGTAATGTACCTACAGGTGGGTTGGTCCTACAGGGTAATGTACCTACAGGTGGGTTGGTCCTACAGGGTAATGTACCTACAGGTGGGTTGGTCCTACAGGGTAATGTGCCTAAAGGTACCTAAAGGTTGGTCCTAAGTGCTGCTCTCTCACCGGGAGGCTCCCTCCTGTTTGAGCCGGTCGAGCTCCGCCAGGGCCTGGGTCAGCTGGTCCTGCAGCTCCTCCTTCCTCTGGTTCAGCTTCTCCCGCGCCTCGCGCTCCGCCAGGAAGTCTGCTTTGTAGATCTCAGCCTGGAGAGGAGCGCACAGGAGGAGGAGCACAGGAGGAGGAGCACAGGAGGAGGAGCACAGGAGGAGGAGCACAGGAGGAGGAGCACAGGAGGAGGAGCACAGGAGGAGGAGCACAGGAGGAGGAGCACAGGAGGAGGAGAGGACAGGACGAGGAGCACAGGAGGAGGAGCACAGGAGGAGGAGAGGACAGGAGGAGGAGCACAGGAGGAGGAGAGGACAGGAGGAGGAGCACAGGAGGAGGAGCACAGGAGGAGGAGCACAGGAGGAGAGGACAGGAGGAGAGGACAGGAGGAGGAGCACAGGAGGAGGAGCACAGGAGGAGGAGCACAGGAGGAGGAGAGGACAGGAGGAGGAGCACAGGAGGAGGAGAGGACAGGAGGAGGAGCACAGGAGGAGGAGCACAGGAGGAGGAGCACAGGAGGAGGAGCACAGGAGGAGGAGCACAGGAGGAGGAGAGGACAGGAGGAGGAGCACAGGAGGAGGAGAGGACAGGAGGAGGAGCACAGGAGGAGGAGCACAGGAGGAGGAGCACAGGAGGAGGAGCACAGGAGGAGGAGGACAGGAGGAGGAGCACAGGAGGAGGAGAGGACAGGAGGAGGAGCACAGGAGGAGGAGCACAGGAGGAGGAGCACAGGAGGAGGAGCACAGGAGGAGGAGAGGACAGGAGGAGGAGCACAGGAGGAGGAGAGGACAGGAGGAGGAGCACAGGAGGAGAGGACAGGAGGAGGAGCACAGGAGGAGGAGCACAGGAGGAGGAGAGGACAGGAGGAGGAGAGGACAGGAGGAGGAGAGGACAGGAGGAGGAGCACAGGAGGAGGAGAGGACAGGAGGAGGAGAGGACAGGAGGAGGAGCACAGGAGGAGGAGAGGACAGGAGGAGGAGGAGCACACAGAGAGGAGAGCAGGGGTCAGAGGAGGGGATCTGAGAGGCATCACCCATCACATTCAAAAGGATTCGGAGCCCATGTCTTGTTCTTCTGTGACAATAATGTGACAACATTTGATTGGAGCATTTAATCATTTATTACACATGAGAATTGTTTTTGGGCTCAATAAACTGGATTATTTTTAACACAAAAGGACAATACCAAAAAGGTATCTTGTGATCTCCTATCATATTAAATGTAGGGTTAGTTTTTAGGAGAAAGGCATTTGGTTAATGATCCACCAATTCAAATTGGTCAATCTTGTCCTAGAATGGTCAAGCTCATGAATAAGACCTACGCTTGTAGACTGCAGCTTGACTCAATCTACCATTGTACATTGTACCTGAGTTAGTTTGCAATGTGAGAAGGTGGCTGTGCCCATTACATAATGTATGATCATTGACACTACGAGGTGATTTATTCACTCAAATGACTGCACTTAATGGACCATAGAGTCTGGTGGTGAACCCACCGCAGCCGTCTATCCTGGCTTCACGAGGACATCCATTTCATGTTGATTTCAGTTGATTTGCAACTCAAAGCACTTCTGGAGAGGTGTGTTTTAATCAGGGACTTTAAGCTGGAGGTGGATTCAGCATAAAGGACAGTCAGGACCGGTGACGGCTATAACTCGAAGAGGCCATAGTTTAGCCTTAGTGTACATCAAAATCAGGGAAGGAAGGCTGGAGGCTGGCTAGGCCAAAACCTTATTTGTAAATATAAGAGGCAAATGAAACAGAAAGTCTGAAAAATGGCCTTCCATAAGGTAGTGTTCCGGCACCTCTCCAATACAACATCTACACAAGCCACCAGCCACGAGACAGCCGCATCCATCAACTCATTACACAGAGGATCTTTTTAAAACCTCATTGAAGCTGATAAAGTTTGGACTGATTCCCTCTGAAAGCTTACCACATAGTTATACTCTTGAACATAACTTGTGACGTGCAAAGCCCTTAAGATAGCATGATACAGCATAGACCTACCACAGCAAACACAGTCTTCACAGGGGTATCTTTGGATAGGAGTTTAACATACAAGACATGGTCTGCTCTCAACAGAAGGGCGCAGAATAGGGAAATGGGTAAACCCCAGTGGCCCGACCAGAGGTGTTCTTTTAACTCCGTCTTCCCCACAGGTACTCCCTCCTTAGTTCCTGATTGGGTGACCTGAGAGTATCAGAAGGTCTGATTGCCATGCGCTGCACGTTGAACATTTCCAGCTAGTTGGAACGTTGGGGGGTTGTTCTGTGTACCTTTCCTTTGTGTTTCTTCCCGGGGGGGGGGGGGACATCGTTGTACATCTCCCACACATTGATCACTTTGCTCTAGAGACACTCAGCTGTGGATGCCCCCATGTTTTGAATTTCAGGCTAGTCAGGGTCTGCTTCTTTTCTTTCTTGGGAGCTCATCTTTAATAGTCGTTTTGTTAAGTTGCTCTTAATAAATGTGTTTACTTGCCGGTGTGTCTCTTCAATGCAATGCTCTATGGCTTAAATAACCCCATTTAAACTTAGTTACATGTTTGCATTGAAAGGGACTGAGTTATCAACTTTTCCAGTTTTTATGTGTGCAAAATGCTTTTCAGAGCGAGAGAAGCGCTTTTTGACCAACAATGTGTTTATGACCCTAACACGTGAATTGTGCTCAAAACCAAATGTTATTAACTACTGAAACCACTTAAAGGTAACAGGAGGTGTACTCTGCTACACACCCTGGGACTCAAATGGGTGATAAAAACATAAAAATACATCTTCTGAAATAATCTTGAAATATCTTTCTTACTTAAAATAAATGACCTTTACCCTGCATAGGTTGCTATTGAGTTTTTTTTTATCTTGCACCATACAGGGCTATGCCACTGTTGTAAAACATGCTGAACTAGTGTGGAACTCCGCCTTCTTCAGCCGCTCAACGACGGCCAGCAAACCTGTTCCATGACGCCTTGCGTCATGCAGGACTTCAGTATTTTAATGCCATATTCTGCTCCAAAACCAAAACAAAACTTCATAATCTATTTGCAAGATGTCTTTGTATTTGTATGATGTACTACCAAACACATTTTGATTGCAATAGATGACTTGCTTGACGAGTGCTGGCTCAGTAAAGTAGCCGATACGTTGACCCTAACCCCTACGACCGTCTAAACAGAACTACACACTCTTCACTCCAGCGCCATCTAACGGATTGGATCAGGAAGTGTTTCTGAAGCCAACAGATCCGCCACAGAGTGAAAAGGCAAGAGTCAAGTTGAGACTTCAGGCCTGTGTGCGGAACTGTAAAGGAGGCATTTGTCACACTTCCAAAATAATGGTTGGCAATGGTTGCCAACCACCAACAGTCTTAAGCCAACAGTCTTAAGCCTTGAATTCAATAGTTTGATCATTCCATTTGAAGCATGGGGGGGGGGGGGGGGGGGGTGGAACAGGGAAAGGAATGACTCATCTTCTAATAGTGCTGGACTAGGCTTTAAACGTGTTTGTCTCTCTGAGGGTCTCATTGTATCAAACAGGACTAGGCTTTAAACGTGTGTTTGTCTCTCTGAGGGTCTCACATTAGTGGTCTCACAGTAGTGAACCGTGACTCTCTGCCCTCTTCCCCGTCGCTCACTGTGTCCTCTATTAAGGACGGAGAACCCGGGTGTTCCAATAACCTGATGCTGGTAGACAAGAAGCAATGAGCCAAGGTTCTAGTTGTCCTGTGGTCACACTACTGCACTACTTTTCATTGTGAACGGTGTAATTGTGGTAAAAGTGGAATTTGTATTAATGTTAATTGTACAAGAGAACTAGATTTGATACTTCTTAATTTGAACTTTTATTCATTTTTTTATACAAGTAGTTATTCTCTGTAGCCTAAACTGTATTATAAGGTGGAACCTTTTAGTATAATGTTTAATAGTGCACTTTGTTGTTCATCAGTCCACTCCTTGCCTAAATCTATTTGCTATAATATTTGTTTCATGACTTTCATAAGACTGAGTTAAACATGAACATATGGAAGAGTGAATGCATGCAGATGAGTGTGTGAATGTGCAGCCAAACCTGAGCAGTGAGCACGGGGACGGTCTCCAGGGTGTAGCGCTGCTGCTCCACCTCCTCCTTCAGCTTGTCTATCAGGTCCTGTTTGAGGGCCAGGGCCCGCTCGGCCTCCTCCAGCCTGCTGCACATGTCCTCCCCCTGAGAGAGAGACACACTGTAGAGGCTGTCTGTCCCCCTGAGAGAGAGACACACTGTAGAGACAGGGCTGTCTGTCCCCCTGAGAGAGAGACACACTGTAGAGACAGGGCTGTCTGTCCCCCTGAGAGAGAGACAGACAGGGCTGTCTGTCCCCCTGAGAGAGAGACACACTGTAGAGACAGGGCTGTCTGTCCCCCTGAGAGAGAGACAGACAGGGCTGTCTGTCCCCCTGAGAGAGAGACAGACAGGGCTGTCTGTCCCCCTGAGAGAGAGACACACTGTAGAGACAGGGCTGTCTGTCCCCCTGAGAGAGAGACAGACAGGGCTGTCTGTCCCCCTGAGAGAGAGACACCACTGTAGAGACAGGGCTGTATGTCCCCCTGAGAGAGAGACAGACAGAGCTGTCTGTCCCCCTGAGAGAGAGACACACCGCAAAGACAAGGCTGTCTGTCCCCCTGAGAGAGAGACAGACAGGGCTGTCTGTCCCCCTGAGAGAGAGACAGACAGGGCTGTCTGTCCCCCAGAGAGAGAGACACACTGTAGAGACAGGGCTGTCTGTCCCCCTGAGAGAGAGACACACTGTAGAGACAGGGCTGTCTGTCTGTCTCTGTGGAAATTCCATTGACAGGGTACAGATAACAGCACAGACTGCAGTCTCTCACACACACACACACACACACACACACGCACACACATTACCTCATTCTTCAACTTAGAATCGTAGTCCCTGAACAGACACGTGTAGGCATGTTTCAGTTGAGTCAGTTTTTTCCTGAAAAATAAGTAAGAGAAATTCAATCAATAACAATAAAACAAAACACATACAACAAGTGTGTTGGAGTGTGTGTGTGTGTGTGTGTGTGTGTGTGTGTGTGTGTGTGTGTGTGTGTGTGTGTGTGTGTGTGTGTGTGTGTGTGTGTGTACCTCTCCTCTATGACCGTGTGGCGCTCGGTCTTCAGGGCGTTCTCCAGGCTCTGTGTCTGCAGCAGCAGCTTGTCCACGGCCACGTTGTGCTGCTTCTTCTGCTGCTCCAGCTCTCGCTCAGAGCCCTGCAGCGCCTCCATCTTCACACACAGCCTGGTCGCGCACACACACACACACACACACACACACACACACACACACACACACACACACACACACACACACACACACACACACACACACACACACACACACACACACACACACACACACACCAATTACGGAAAGAACAAGAAAACAAAAAGACAAGTAAGCACAAGTGATATTATTACATATGTGAAACACTACGAAGCTGATTTAGGATTCGATTGGTCAATCCAGGTGTTCTGCTTTAGGTTCAATGCGCATTCACATAAAAGGGGCGTTTATCGCATCACTTTACACAAAATGGATAGAGCAAGAGCAGTCTATTTCACTCAAGAGGAACAGATAATGAACCCATAATGAATCATAATGAATCATAATGAACTCCTATGAGGAGTTCAAAAATCAGATAACAGCTAGGGGCAACACAGTTGCAGTGGCTAGGGAGGCATGCTGGCAAAAAACAGCCGATGTGTAAATTTGTAAGTGAAAAGATTCTGCATATAGTCTATAAAATAACTATGCCAAATGCGGAATTGTTCGCCGTTAATCCCAAAGAGTGATGATGATTTCAAAATACAAAAGCAACGTCCAACCTGCTTTATTCTATAATTTAGGAAATTCACTTTAAATACACCCTATGTAAGAAATGTATCGCATGTTTTCTACCACTGAGAGGTTGCGGCGGTGGCGTAGTGGATTACTATAAGACCTGAACGCCAGCGACCGGGGTTCAAATCTCACCTGTCCATCATCATGCCTTTTACCCCCATAGATGTGGTGCCAGCACGGCCTTGAGAACATGGGTTCAAGTTCGAAATAAGCACAAAAATATAATTCCATAACCTTTAGTGATTAAGTATTACCTATGACATAAGAAAAGGGACTGTGTAAGCTACACATAAATGCGCATCACTCGGGAGATGAACTCTGCACACAGAAATTCAAGAGTGACGCGCTACCCCCACTCTCACGGAGACACACTGGCTGTGCAGTAAGCATTGTGTACATAAGGTCCAACAAGGACGATCAAACAGCAAATACCCTGATGAGAACCTGTATCTCTCATAAAGAATATTCTCAGGCAATGCCAAGATCTGTCCCCAGAGACCCTCTGTCTCCGGAGAGACCCCTGTACGATACGGGCTCCGAGGTCCACGGGAAAACCCACAATGGTGACGCCATCGTCAAAGGAGGGGCGAGGAAGCTGCGCTTAGCTTAGCTGAAAACCTGCTCCCGACCAGGTTTGGTTGACAGCATAAGTCACCATGGTGATACAGCGACACTAAAACAGAGCGACTTTCGTGTCCCAGCTAACCCAGGCTTTGAGCGCAACATACCTCGCTAACCCACTAACCGAGGTTCGTAGTGCACACTGGATTTGGCAGTATGACTGTTTGTCAAAATATCTTCACAAATATTCTTTTCTCATTGGAATGTTGAACAATTAATGAATCGGTCACAGGACACACACAAAGAGCCTTTCACGTTCCTACACAGCCTATGTACGCACACACACAACACACAGAGCCCAGCGCCCCCCTAACGCACACACACAGAGACCAGACCTACTTGTCATTGAGGACCTTGCGGTCGTTATCGCTCTTCTCCAGCGCGCTCTGCCTCTCGTTGAGCTCCCCCAGCAGCGAGGTGGCCTGGGCCTTCAGCGCCTCACAGTCCTTCACCAGCTGTCAACCAACGGGAATCATTAGAACCTCCTCGCTCTGTACGTTAGCATGGAAGCCCGTTTGAGCCCATATTAAATAAATAAGTATAGCTCTGAAATTAATCAATTAGGCAATCAATGTATACATATATATATAAATGAATCAATATATTGAAATATATAAATCTGTTTTTATTTTAAAAAGGACATTTTTTCCAAAAGGACTACCGTTATAGATTTCAGGGGACTTTCATTTCATTATGCCACCTTTGTTTATTTAATGCCACATTTATTTCATAATGCCACATTTCCATCTGGTATATTCAAATGGCAGCAACAGCATTGAATCACTGAACACGCATGAAGCTGCAGCAGGTGTGATGGGTGGGGGATGCTTCTTACACAGGGCCTAGGACAGGACGTTATGGAGACACCATGCTAGATCACTTCTTACACAGGGCCTAGGACAGGACGTTATGGAGACACCATGCTAGATCACTTCTTACACAGGGCCTAGGACAGGACGTTATGGAGACACCATGCTAGATCACTTCTTACACAGGGCCTAGGACTGGACGGTGGAGACACCATGCTAGATCACTTCTTACACAGGGCCTAGGACAGGACGTTATGGAGACACCATGCTAGATCACTTCTTACACAGGGCCTAGGACAGGACGGTGGAGACACCATGCTAGATCACTTCTTACACAGGGCCTAGGACAGGACGTTATGGAGACACCATGCTAGATCACTTCTTACACAGGGCCTAGGACAGGACGTTATGGAGACACCATGCTAGATCACTTCTTACACAGGGCCTAGGACAGGACGTTATGGAGACACCATGCTAGATCACTTCTTACACAGGGCCTAGGACAGGACGGTGGAGACACCATGCTAGATCAAACTGATCTCATCATACTATTCTGTCCTGTGTTCAAGCCTTTTTAGAAATACCTACTCGGGTGGAAAATATGGGAGAAAATAACTGAGGTTTAAAGGAAGTATAAGTAATATGTTGGGTCAACTAAGGGCCTTATTGCAATGGGATTCCACGTGTCTTTATGCCACCTCCCTCTGAGAGGAGCTCCTTATCTCATGTTTACATCAGAGCCAGTCCTAGGGAGACCACTGAAGCTCTGGGGCCGTATTCACAAAGAATCTTAGGGCTAAAAGTAGGTCATAAGTGGCGAATTTAGGAGTAACTCCTAAAAATAATGGGCGTGTCAGTCCTAAATTTAGGACTCCTATTTTATTTTACTAAGAGCAATTCACAAAGTATTTTAGGCCTAAAAGTAGCACCTAAGTCTAGGAGAGCTTAAAAGTCCTCGAGAGGACTCCTAACTCAGTAAGACCTATTCACAAAGAATATGTAAATGGCTGCAACGTGACCAAATGCTTTGGAGACAATGGAGGACGGCAAATTGATAAGGAGATATGCAAAATCGTGAGGGTATCAAACTTGTGGTTGAATTAGTGAATAACACTCCGATATTTAGCAACAGGGAAAATGCAACTTTGCAATGTCGACGATTTAGGAATATCGCAACCATCAGTGACGGTTAAAACACACGGGGGCAATGTTACAAATGTACCTTTAATCATCCTTAATTATTTAATATATAAATATAAATAAATCACTTAAACCATAATTATTTGTCTCATGTATTAATAGTAATACAACACTTTAATCATCATTATTTATTTCAAATAAAAATAAATGGTTTGAAGTAAAAAAATAATAGGCCTATAACTACTCTTACTTATGATTACTATCTAATCATTTATTGTAAGATAATTTATTGTATTGAGTTTATAATCAGCTCAGTAAGGAGTCGGACCAGTTGGGCTTTCGCTTGCGTTTCACGTTGTCTTCTCCTTCATTCAACATGATAGGAGGACTTGAACTGGGCTGATATTTAAAGTGTTTAGTGGCGTAGCCACGGGTGTGCATGGGTGTGCCTGGGACACCCAAGCATGGTCCTGGCACACCTAAATATTTTCAGAATTAATTCATTACAACGATTTCTTTCAATTTAAAGCAAAATGTGACAGAGAGCGCGGTGAGCGGTGCACTAGGACCGCGTAGTGACCGGTCTAGGTCCAAGCATTCGCTACCACAGAAGCGGGGCTGCGAAGGAAACCCCCCTATTGGATTTTGCGATTCTATCCATACATTTCATTCCCCCATGTACAGCGTGGAGTGATTTAGTGGAGAGCCAGGGCTGCTTTCAGGATGGTCTGGGGCAGCCGCCAGAGGATTCCTGATGATGGACCATGGTTTGAGTGAAAGTGGTTCAATCAACATTTGTCATTTAGTTTTATTTTGTTCATTCATCTCGTCGTATAAGGTCTCGAAAAACCAGCCTAATTGAATCAGTGCTCCGGTTATTGCAGCACGTATCGATCGCTCCGGACCCTGGCTTCCACTGGACACTTGCAGCAGTTATTCTAACAGCGTTCCGGTAAATCACTGTGAACTTGAGGCCACCCAAACTCTCACAGGCGCACCTTAATTACAATCTCTGGCTACGCCCAAACTTTAAGTGCTGGAAATATGCTAATTGGATAATAGTTTGCAGGGTGCTTTTAATTACTTCCTTGATAATGCAATTTACGTATTTTTATTGTTTGCTTTGGCTCTCTTTTTAACGTGCATACAACGTCATTATTGTGGTATGCACAAACTTGTCATCGTGCGTGTATTCTGCTAACTGCACTGTCCATAACTGTTTGATAGGACTTCATTTGTAGCCTAGGCTATTTCCTTATTTTTCGTTGATTTAGTGAGCTCGTTTGTGGGAAGTTGCGAATGAGTTTGACGGAGACCGCCGGCACTCAACAGCCAATCACCGTACTGACCGCTTCAAAATTTGTGCACGAGAATCGACGTAAGGGGGCGTTACTCTTAGTTCACTCTTAGTGATTTATCCTTAGTATCAGTAGGTCTCAGCGGCTTTGTGAATTACTTTTAAGAAAAAACTCCTACATAAAAACTTTTAGCGCGAGTTAGGAGCACTCCTAGCAGTAAGATAAAAAGCTTTGTGAATACGGCCCCTGATCTCTATATTCAATGACCTCATTCCATTTCTCAATTCACTGATATGTGGAGGTTAACTAAGTATTGTCACAATTAAAGTTAAACGTTGTATTAATGTATTCATCACAAGGTTAAAGGAGCCATTATCTGGTCCATCGAGGCCTACATGCTGAGGGACATTCACCTGTCACTCATTCATACCATTTGACCTAGAGATTAACCCTGGTTATTTACCTGACTCTATAGTGGCCCCTACAAAGCCAGTATACCTGTCTCAACCTGAGAGGACTTCACCACGTCCAAAGGGAGAGGAGCCCCCTGCGGTCTTTCTCTCACGTTACTCACACTAACTAAGAGGTTAAAGTTAACTCATACTACAGTTAGAGTCAAACACTGCCTGCTTCATCAATGGATTCGTTACTCACACTGACTAAGAGGTTAAAGTTAACTCATACTACAGTTAGAGTCAAACACTGCCTGGATTCGTGGATTCGTTACTCACACTGACTAAGAAGTTAAAGTTAACTCATACTACAGTTAGAGTCAAACACTGCCTGCTTCATCAATGGATTCGTTACTCACACTGACTAAGAGGTTAAAGTTAACTCATACTACAGTTAGAGTCAAACACTGCCTGGATTCGTGGATTCGTTACTCACACTGACTAAGAAGTTAAAGTTAACTCATACTACAGTTAGAGTCAAACACTGCCTGCTTCATCAATGGATTCGTTACTCACACTGACTAAGAGGTTAAAGTTAACTCATAATACAGTTAGAGTCAAACACTGCCTGGATTTGTGGATTCGTTACTCACACTGACTAAGAAGTTAAAGTTAATGTAGAGCATACAGCCCCCAGTGCCTTTCAGGTGTGAAAGCCACTCAAGTAGGAGCACAGTCCTGACCATACACACCTGGGCACAGTCCTTCTCCTTCTGCTCCAGGAGGACTTCGGTGCGGTCCCGCTGGGCAGAGCTCTTCTGGAGGGAGTCCAGCTTCTCCTTCAGCTCCCGATACCTGCACAGAGACAACAGGCTCACACTGCCGCTCACACTGCACAGAGACAACAGGCTCACACTGCCGCTCACACTGCAGAGACAACAGGCTCACACTGCCGCTCACACTGCACAGAGACAACAGGCTCACACTGCCTCAGCAGAACACAGGGACATAGAGCCTGGAGGACGTCAACGTATAGAGAACTGTGTGGACTGGGAGCCGTTTCACTTCAAAACAATGTGGCTGGTGAAGAGGACATTGTTGTAATAAAGTGTCTACAGTATATATAATGTATACAGGATAGGTAACGTATAAAAGGACCTCTTCAATGACCTCTACAGGGCCCGTGTCCACAGAGCAGGTTTTTGTGGTAGGAATGCAGCAGCATGGCGCTTGGATGAAGTGCTGTACACTGAGGGGGGAGAGTGAGGCTGTGATGGGCTCTGGGTCCATAGCAGCCATGTTGGTATCACAACTACTGTCATTCTGAACTAACATACATACTGTACAATAACATAACAGCCATGTTGGTATCACAACTACTGTTATTCTGAACACTGGCTGACAGACACTGGACACACACTGGACAGACACTGGACACACACTGGACAGACACTGGACACACACTGGACACACACTGGACACACACTGGACAGACACTGGACAGACACTGGCTGAAATGTCTAGCCCGAGGTTCACGGAGCAGCCTCCCAAAGAAGATGAAATGCTCTGAGAAGACACTCAGTAGTAGTACAGTACTTTTTATTATTGGGTCTGCATTAAACCAATTAGACCCATTAGGGTCTGCATTAAACCAATTAGGGTCTGCATTAAACCAATTAGGGTCTGCATTAAACCAATTAGGGTCTGCATTAGACTGCATTAGACCCATTAGGGTCTGCATTAGACTGCATTAGACTGCATTAGACTGCATTAGACTGCATTAGACTGCATTAGACTGCATTAGACCCATTAGGGTCAGCATTAGGGTCTGCATTAGACTGCATTAGACTGCATTAGGGTCTGCATTAGGGTCTGCATTAGACTGCATTAGACTGCATTAGACTGCATTAGGGTCTGCATTAGGGTCTGCATTAGACTGCATTAGACTGCATTAGACTGCATTAGGGTCTGCATTAGACTGCATTAGCCCCATTAGGGTCTGCATTAGACTGCATTAGACTGCATTAGGGTCTGCATTAGACTGCATTAGACTGCATTAGACTGCATTAGCCCCATTAGGGTCTGCATTAGACTGCATTAGGGTCTGCATTAGACTGCATTAGACTGCATTAGGGTCTGCATTAGACTGCATTAGACTGCATTAGGGTCTGCATTAGACTGCATTAGACTGCATTAGGGTCTGCATTAGACTGCATTAGACTGCATTAGCCCCATTAGGGTCTGCATTAGACTGCATTAGACTGCATTAGACTGCAGGGTCTGCATTAGACCCATTAGGGTCTGCATTAGGGTCTGCATTAGACTGCATTAGACTGCATTAGGGTCTGCATTAGACTGCATTAGGGTCTGCATTAGGGTCTGCATTAGACTGCATTAGGGTCTGCATTAGGGTCTGCATTAGACTGCATTAGACTGCATTAGACTGCATTAGACCCATTAGGGTCTGCATTAGACTGCATTAGACTGCATTAGACTGCATTAGGGTCTGCATTAGGGTCTGCATTAGACTGCATTAGACTGCATTAGACTGCATTAGACTGCATTAGGGTCTGCATTAGGGTCTGCATTAGACTGCATTAGGGTCTGCATTAGGGTCTGCATTAGACTGCATTAGGGTCTGCATTAGGGTCTGCATTAGGGTCTGCATTAGACTGCATTAGACTGCATTAGACCCATTCGGGCCCAAACCTAAATCCTGGTGGACATTCTCTGTGGAAAGAATTTTAATCTGTTTCAGGTTCAGAGGCACCACAATAAAAACAATAAATAACCCTAAGCTCCAGAATAAGAGCACACCAGTATGATGTCATTACATGACGAACACAACTGATGAGAATAAATAGATAAAGACTAAGAACTCATCACACAGAAACAACCAACATCAAAATGAAATAAATTAAATTCACATCACGTTAAAATACACATGCAGGTAGTACCGGAAGCAACAGGTTTAGGCAGAATGAAAGCAAAGGAGGCATGAAGCAAAAGACAGGAAGCCACAGAGAGCCGAGGCTCACCTGCCCTGCGTGGCCTGGAGCTGCTCTGTGAGTTTAGCCAGGCTAGAGCTGAGAAGAGAAGACAGCAGGCAGAGGGTAGTAAGGTAGAGGGTCCAGAGGTCATAGGTCAGAGGTCTGCATGCTTCACTTAAACATGCTTCATTTCCTTTGTCTTGTTTTACTCTGAACTTCTTCCTCTGGTAATTCACTCTCCTATGTTAGGTTTCGACTTTATAAAGTAACATTGGGGAGGGGCCCAAAGCGCTTAGCATGTGCTGGGAAAACAGCTGAATACACGTGGCTTTGAACCACGTGACAACAACGGCCCCTGGTGAATAAACTAGGACACACACTCCCGCTCACGGGTTGGGTGAGCATGCGGCATGTTGTCACAGTTAATTAATGTTTCTTAGTGTTATCGCCCATATCTGGCCTGCCTTATTACTGGGGCCGTAGCGTAACCCACAGGTCACCGTGTACACTGCCTGATAGTCAAGCACTTCATGAATAAAACACATCAGCAGAGAGCAATCAATGGCAGCTAGTGTAAACCAACAGCGACAGACAGACGCTTAGATCGCGTTAGTGCAGTTAGTCAACACAGTCCCAGCCGTCAGGAAGAGGTCCTACCTGTCAGAAGAATGCTGAGCCTCAGAGCGGTGGTGCGACGCCTCCTCAGTCACACAGCCCGTCTACCAAACAAAAAGCTCCATGAACCACTGACTACAGGTCCACTGTTTAGATGTGCATTAGAAGCAAAGGCCCATTGAAGATGCATGTAGACCTTTATTGTGTTCACTGGTAATGTAGGCAAGAAAACTATTGTATAATGTGAAAGAGAAAGGCAACTCAATAGTTACATTCTGAAGTAATAAGCAGAAATGTTTTATTAATCATGAAACCATGTTTGATGAATAAACCAATCATTACTTTCATTCAGCAAAGCGGTCCAGATATTCTGGTCCAGACTTCCAGAGGGATGGATCTGGACCGGGGCTGTAATACCTGTGCCTGAGCCAGTTTGGCTCTCAGCTGATCCCGGTCCTTCTCTGACTCCTCTTTCTCTCTCTCCAGCTCCTCGTTCCTCCTCCTCAGCTCCCTCATGCCGCTCTCCAACTTCTCTTTGTGGCTCTTGAGCAGGTTCAGGAACTCGTTTCCTCCTTCAGTGTTCTGTGGAGAACAAAGATGTTGTATGGATTGGAGCTGTAGGCTGACACCGGTGACACTCGGCCTGCAGCCAGGCCAAGTCCTGACTAAGACATTTACATTTAGGCCATTTAGCAGACGCTTTTATCCAAAGCGACTTACAATAAGTAAATTTGTCATAATAAGTGAAACAATATATTGCCGTCGGTGACAGTAAAGACGTTCATAGAACCAAGTGCAAGTACTAACAATCGCCAGGCTAACCCCATTCCCTGTATACAGCAGTGATAGCTAGGCAGAGAGGAACATGTAGTGTGGAATGCTGCACAGGCACACAGATGTTGATTGGTCGGAAACAAGAATACATATCAATGATTCAAACAAAAAGGATCGGTTAGAATCATGGGTAGAAGTTCAAAGAAATGATTGTATTGATCTAAAACAGCAAGGGCAGCGGAGGAGGTGGCGCAGTGTGATCAGCTGTGAGAGAGAACCAGCAGCGTGGAGCCAATGACCAACAGATTGGTACAAAGTGCACACAGCACAAGGCGGGCTCACCTGGCCAGGCTCCACAGACCACACCCCCTCCCCAGCCTCTGAAGCAGAGCCTGGGGAGGAGCGGAGGCCACTACTCATGGAGCTATTCAAACTTGCACCATCCTAGACACACAAACACACCCGTCACATGAAATGAATGCATCAAACCAACACAAGGCTCAGTCAGGTCACTCCCCCTCATTCCCTAGAGCAGACAGCTCTAGTGAGTCTAACCAGGCTGGCGCGTGGCGCGCGTTGTGATAGTGGGTCTAATGGTGTGTGTGTTGTGATAGTGGGTCTAATGGTGTGTGTGTTGTGATAGTGGGTCTAATGGTGTGTGTGTTGTGATAGTGGGTCTAATGGTGTGTGTGTTGTGATAGTGGGTCTAATGGTGTGTGTGTTGTGATAGTGGTCTTACCATGGTGTGTGTGTTGTGATAGTGGTCTTACCATGGTGTGTGTGTTGTGATAGTGGTCTTACCATGGTGTGTGTGTTGTGATAGTGGTCTTACCATGGTGTGTGTGTTGTGATAGTCTTACCAGGCTGCCTGGGGGCATGGTCTGTGTGTTGTGGTTCACCTCCTCCGCCGGCTTCCTTCCTCGCTGATCTAAAGTCTGAGACACACAGTAGACATTAATGAAGGTCTGATTCTGACCAGAGAGGAGCATGGAGTAACATCTGTTTGCTGTGGACCTGCTATAGTATATTAGGTTAGGATCTAAAACCAGATTATTGAAACAGGGCTTACCCTTTTCATTCATCATGATTTGTTTTTCAGCAGTGAAAAACTGCAGTCTAAAAATAGTAACTTCTCAAAAGGTATACAATGGAATTAATTTGGCTAATACTAAAATCAATGTCACATACGTCCTCAGTATTTTAAGAGATTGTTATTGAACAAAAACAGTCTTTAACAATGCTACAACGTCTGTAATTGTAGCATCATAAAAACACTGGTATACCTGTTTTCAAACCATTCATTTGTGTCGTTGACCTTTCTCTTTGTATGGCCCACAACCTGCCATCTCAACGGGCTAGACGGGACTGCCACGCACCAACCCCGACCCACCTGTGGTCCCTCCAGGGGTCCGTTCCTCTCTTCAGTCTGACAGCAGCTGGAGCTCTGGCCGGAGGAGCTGTGTCCATTCACCAGCCCATGCAGCGAGTGGTTCTCCTGGGCCAGCCTCTCCACCAGAGCCCTCGCCTCCTGGAAGCGGCAGCTCAGGAACTCCCTCTCTTCCCGGGTCTTCCGCTGCCAGCCCTCCATCTCCTCGCAGCGCTGCCGCAGGGCCAGGTTGCTGCAGCGGAGAGCCTCTGGACGCAGCAGGACAGAGGGCGGACAAGAGGAGGAGACGTCAATAAAAAACAGGTGAAAGAGGACGTTTGGCCGGTCAGAACAACAGCCTCTGGAGACAAAGATGGGCATTTAGTATTAGAACCGAAGGAGCTGCGTACCTCTCAGCTGCTGGTTGTCTCCCAGCAGCCTGGTCACCACTTCATTAGCGGCCAGCTCTGGTGGAACCCGGAGGCCACCGCTGCTCTCCTCGCCCGCCATGTCCCAGTGCATGGAACCGTCTGGCTGGGGCTGCACCATTCCTTACACACACACACACACACACACACACACACACACACACAGTCTTAGTGTCACCTGACAATCCATCCACATGTGTGAAAGCAGCATGAGCAGTTACTTTCACTTTCATTCTCTACTATCAAATCACATGCCAAGGTGCCAACCTTACCATCATTTTCCCTAACGTTGAATGCGCTGAAACGACCCCCCCAACCCCCAACCCTACTTCTAATAAGCCCCCAAAGGGGATAGGGTTAGGGCGTTGGTAGCACATAAACAAACACACCAGAGTGATATGAACATTACATTACGTCACCTTCAAATACCACGAGGAGGACCATCTCAAATAAGACATCCGACACAACAGAAGCCTGAATAACGAGGTGATTGGCTCTGATTCGATCAGGTTGACCGTGGATTAGAAGATGATTAACATCCATCGACCATGTGACGTCAAACAGTAGAATGCCAGTCAGTAGAAAACATTGTTTACAAATGCCAGGCGTTCATACACACGAAACGCTTACCTTTGAATTCAGCAGACTAACCCAAGACCAGATTGACCTCACAAAGAAGCCGCCGTTGAATACAGGACGTGTGTGTATGTGCTCTGTGTGTGGCTATGTCGGCGTTAGCCAGGTAGCGTGTGTTAGCTGGGTGTTTATCGCAGCAGCTAGCAGGCTAACTCCCCTCTGAAGACACGAGACCCGCGGGCCGGAGACGCATCGCGGGACCGCCGACCCGTGTTACGTATCGCAGAGCGCGCCCGTTGTGCTAATACACCGCCGAGTCGATGGGCTTCATGAGGTCAGCTGTCAGGATAAAGTAGTCGGAGTTGTTGTTAGCTTCAGGAATTCCCCTTCCTCCTTCCGCAGAAGAGCGGTGACGTCATGGCACTGAAGCGGTGACGTCAGGCTGTTCCGCCAGTCTGGACTATCGCGCTACCCAGGGGTCTGCGCATGCGCATGCTGACAATATTGATCCGTGGTGTTGTACTTCACCACGGATCAATATTGTCGGCATAAGCATGCGACTTCACACCATTATAGTGGTGTAGAATACACATACTGTACCCTGACATCTCCAATAAAGACGTTGTGTGTGTTCTGCCCATGTCTGCTCCCTCGGAGTCTATCGGAGCATGTCAACAAGTGCTACCTTGTGTTTGGTAGCGTATTTGATCTGTAGACAAGTTGCCTCTATCAATGCTCCCACTAGAGAATAACGTTATTTTACGCCACTACTCACTACATGTACACTGCAAGAATACGGGGAGCATATTTTGACTGTATTATAACGTCTATATGTATTATAACGTATATATATATATATATATATATATATATATATATATATATACGTTATAATACATATATAGGCCTTGTGACAGTGGCAATTCGCCCTGAACTTCCTTTAGAAGGTGTGGACATGATTCTGGGTAATGATTTGGCTGGTGGGGAGGTGTTCCCTACGTCCATTGTTGTAAACAACCCAGTTGGCTCTAGGTGTGTTAACCAAGGTGATCAGTTATCTCAGATGCCAAAAGTGTTTCCTGCTTGTGTTGTAACTCGTGCTCAGTCAAGTAAGGTTGAGGAGGTGGTAGACCTTTCAGATACGTTTATTGTTCCTTGTGAAGAAACTGTCGAGACTGTGTCTGCTGGTCCCTCTGCCACTTCTGAGTCAACTGTAGCTAGGCAGTCCACTGATTCCATTGTAGGTGAGACTCTTGAGGTTACATTGTTCCATCCTGTCACCTTGACTGATGAGTCTGAGACTCAGTTAAAGGTTGGCAGGGAGCAGCTGATAGAGGCTCAGAAGGCCGATCCTTCCTTGGCTAAGATTGAAGCAGCAGCATTGCCTAAAGATGAGATTGGTGCCTCTCGAGTGGCTTACTACTGGGAAGATGGTATTCTCATGCGTAAGTAGGCTCCTTTAGCTGATGACAGTGGGTGTAATACTGTATATCAGATTGTTGTCCCTGCTGGTTACCGTGCACAGATATTGAGCTTAGTATATATATGTATATGTATATATACATATCCACATGGGACTACCAGTCAGCAGAATAGACCACATCATCAAGGTAGACCTCACAATTTGCTACACTAGACAACACCCTTTGCATAAGGTGCTGAAAGGTGGCAGGGGCATTACGCATACCAAATGCCACGACTGTATATTGCATAACATGCAATGGGGCTTCAAACCAAGCCAGTCCTTCACTACCACCTTGGCTTTGAGGGAACGCAGTGGTATTGCCTCAGGGTATCGAGTTGTAGCACACATTAAAGTCAGGAGATACTGGTGACCAGATTTTGACTTGGGTAACGGGCCAACACAGTCAATGATGAATCTCTCAAATGGCTCCCCCATCACAGGGATAGGATGAAGTGGAGCCTGTGGAATCACTTGGTTTGGTTTCCCAACCAACTGACATGTATGACATGAGTGGCAGTGTCTTGAAACATCTCTTTTTAAACCAGGCCAGAAGAAATGTTTCAATATACGATAGTAAGTTTTAGCTATCCCTAGATGACCAGACAAAACATTATCATGAGCTAAGCTCAATATCTGTGCACGGTAACCAGCAGGGACAACAATCTGATATACAGTATTACACCCACTGTCATCAGCTAAAGGAGCCTACTTACGCATGAGAATACCATCTTCCCAGTAGTAAGCCACTCAAGAGGCACCAATCTCATCTTTAGGCAATGCTGCTGCTTCAATCTTAGCCAAGGAAGGATCGGCCTTCTGAGCCTCTATCAGCTGCTCCCTGCCAACCTTTAACTGAGTCTCAGACTCATCAGTCAAGGTGACAGGATGGAACAATGTAACCTCAAGAGTCTCACCTACAATGGAATCAGTGGACTGCCTAGCTACAGTTGACTCAGAAGTGGCAGAGGGACCAGCAGACACAGTCTCGACAGTTTCTTCACAAGGAACAATAAACGTATCTGAAAGGTCTACCACCTCCTCAACCTTACTTGACTGAGCACGAGTTACAACACAAGCAGGAAACACTTTTGGCATCTGAGATAACTGATCACCTTGGTTAACACACCTAGAGCCAACTGGGTTGTTTACAACAATGGACGTAGGGAACACCTCCCCACCAGCCAAATCATTACCCAGAATCATGTCCACACCTTCTAAAGGAAGTTCAGGGCGAATTGCCACTGTCACAAGGCCTGTAACCAAGCCAGACTGTAAATACACAACACGTAACAATATATATATATATGTGTGTGTGTGTGTGTGGGGGGGGGGGGGGGGGGGGTGTGACTGTGTGTGTGTGTGTGTGTGTGTGTGTATTCTACAATATTGTCGGCATGCGCGTGCGCAGAAGCACTGGGTAGCACGACGTGATCGGTAGTAGAGAGCGGCAGAGCGCCGCCGCTGCGAGGCCGTGACGTCACGGCCCGCCCCCTCCTCCTCCTCCTCCGATGCTGCTGAGACAAGGAGGCTACATGATGCTCTCCGCCGCCGGCATCGCCCTCGCCTTCTCCTGGGTACTCCCTGGATACGCGCTCTATTTCCACATAGGAGAAACAGAGAAGAAATGCTTCATCGAAGAGATCCCCGATGAGACCATGGTCATTGGTGAGTGATCAGTGTTGTTTGCTGACACTAGCAGCTAGCTAAGCACTAGCAGGTTCCCCCAATAGACAGGCCTGCCTCCGCCTAGTGGTCCGTTGTGTACCGCCCATAGCGCGCATCATGTCGTGCAGGTGCAATGCATGGGTTTTGTTTTTTAATTTATTTTATTTTTACCCGATGTATTAACATTCGCTGTACCATCAGCACCATTGCAAATGAGGGGTTTTCCCTCAATGTGTTTTCCGAGGTTAAATAAACGAAAATGTTTTGCACTGTAACTCCAAACATGACTACGTTTTAATGTAGCCTGACACATTGTATCTGTTACTCGTTGAAGGCTTTTGGACTGCAACGTTTGGTTAGTAATTAGGCTGTAACTAGTACAGATATAGCCAAATAGTTGTATGATATTATTTACAAATTCCTCTCTTGTCTCTGAACTTAACTGTGTTGCTTGAGTCGGACGTCATACGGTCTCACATGCGCGTGTTCCTTTATTTGGTTGTCAGGGAAGTACAGGACCCAGCTGTGGGACAAGCAGGCCAACGCCTTCCTCCCAGCCACCCCGGGACTGGGCATGCATGTGGAGATCAAGGATCCGGATACCAAGGTGAGAAGCAAGCCATGCACATTGATCATGACAGACAGAAAATAAATCAAGAAGTATTAAGAAAGATGTTATTTTCTTCTAGATTATTCTGTCCCGTCAGTATGGGTCTGAGGGACGGTTCACCTTCACGTCCCACACTCCTGGAGAGCACCAGATCTGTCTGCACTCCAACTCCACCAAGATGGCCCTGTTTGCAGGGGGAAAGCTGGTAATATCCACCGCCTCAAGGCCGGTTCTCTTTGCACATGGTCTCTATAGGTCCCTCAAAGCCTTTACAATCATCTGATCATCATCAGACTTAACTATACTTCACTCGTTGTGTTTACAAAATTGTAGATGTTGTAAATACATCATCCTTTGTCCATGAGCATACAAGGCATACACCATTTAGCAGATCATTTCATACTGATCAATCACAAAAACAAGTTCATTTTCTTTTCAGCATACACTCTGATAACACTACCATTTCCTTGCAATATCTTTCAAGAACATGTAATTGCAAAGACTGACTTTAATCTGTTGTGTTTCAGAGAGTGCATTTGGACATTCAGGTGGGAGAACATACAAACAATTACCCCGAGATTGCAGCTAAAGACAAACTCACTGAATTACAACTGAGAGTTCGACAACTTCTAGATCAAGTTGAACAAATTCAGAAGGAGCAAAACTATCAGCGGGTACGTGAGATCCTTTTTCTAAAAGCCAATGGGCCATCATCTCTCTGTCGTCCTCCTCTTAGTGTCCTGTGTGTCTGTCTGTGCTCGGCCGTCCTCAGTATCGAGAGGAGCGCTTCCGCATGACCAGCGAGAGCACCAACCAGCGGGTCCTCTGGTGGTCCATCGCCCAGACGCTCATCCTCATCGTCACCGGCATCTGGCAGATGAAGCACCTGAAGAGCTTCTTCGAGGCCAAGAAGCTGGTCTGACTCTCAGCAGGCGTCACAACGCGGCCTGAAGAGCTTCCAGAGACTTGTTCGACCAAAGCTGGAAGAGGTACTCACCACACGGGGCAGAAAACACTGTGCAAACAGAGTGAGGTCCAGCCATAACAAGAACACAGGTAGACATTCAGAAGACCAAGAGCATTTTAAACTAGTGTCAGTTAACCAAGGCTTCGTCGTGGTCTATTTATTTAGTGTATTATTATGCTGTTTTACATTGAGTTGCTTCATTTGTTTCCCCTGTAGCGTTTGACCCACCATTATACTGCTCCTGTACAAAACTGATCCAAGATTGTAATCAGTGTTGATAAAATATCATTAGCATATCGTCATTTTCATGCAGGAATGAAGAAAATCAGTTTGGCTATTATGGACAATAAATAGGGGGCATCTGCTAGTAAGGTAACTTGGGTAATATTAGAAGAATTCAAGAACACATAATCTTTCCTATGTTTATATAATAACCCAATGTCTACTCCATTCAGCTTATTGTGTCCTGTTTTAGGACTGTACTTGCCTTATTCTAGACAATTGTTTCCTATTGTGTAGTTTCTAGGTAGAATCTGAACTCTTGTACTTGTACACCAGATGGCTCTGTAGATACCGTTTGTGATACTAGTAAACCAAAACTGAATTTCATTTGTAAATAATGGGTTTAGCCTATTAATTGTCTATTTTTTAATGCATTTTAGAATATGTCAAAGGTTTCTTCAAGGAGGTCAACAAGCCTCTGGATTTATCGTTGTCAGAACATCAGTTATGACCTATGCACTGCATTGGTAACATCAGTTATGACCTATGCACTGCATTGGTAACATCAAGCTAATGGTTCAACAATAGAGGAGTTGATCTTATTTATGAGGCAAAGCATTTGTAAAAACATTGCATTTTTATAACTGTTCATTTGTGATCTGAAGTATGTAATGCCCTTTCTGATTCTCAAATCGAATTGAATGTTGCATTTTGGCATGCAATTAGCTCACATTCTTTAATCATGACTAAGCTGTCTTACATAACTGGATATAATCATACATTTAATAAAGATCTGTTTTGCGAATGGGTTATATTTTTGTTCCATGTTGTCATATAGATCAAGATAAGTTAAATGACAGCCTTTATACTAGACAGGAACGTCCCCAAGCTATTCCCAGCAGGTAAAACCCTGACTGCTGAGTAACTGAATCAACTGGGAGGAGTCCTTGGAGCAGCTGGAGGATCAGGGTAAGGACCTGGGACCTGTGGTCCGTCCAGCGGGCTGGGTGGGGCTCACACCCCACAGGGCACATGCTTGGGAAGAAATGCACTACTGGCAGAAGGTGCTTAGGATAAATGTCCAACAAATGGCATATGTATAGTATATCAATGCCCTTTCGCCAGCACCCACAATGCATACATGGTTAATGGCTGAGATGTACAAATCAGTACCTATATGACCTTAGTTCTTGCATACCTTGCTTTTCATGGATCTAAATATCACCCTGACACTCTCCCACTGGAATATACACCAGAGCACCAACCATGCAGAAACTGGAAACACCATTTCTGCTTCAGGTTTATTATTGTAAATTTGGATATCAAGAATAAAATTTCACCACGCACACACAATATACAAAACAATATAATTGACCCACAATACCATCTGTCCTTATAAAGGGATAATTATTTTATTCCTGCACAAAAAGTACATCTTACTGAGTGGCGCTCCAGACCTCAGGGGAGGGGAGTTAATGTACACAGTCAAGCACAATTCAGCACTGTCACATTGGAGGGTTGAAGAAATTAGTAGAAAACATTTCATCCTTAACTCAACTTTTTACATGATACATAATTAGTTCAACGTCAATGTTTTCAAAGTCATATGGCAAATCAGAAGTCCAGTCCCCTGCCTTGTAGCCAGTATTTCTGCTGTCGTGGTGTCTACCAGTAAGTAACAACACCAGTTTTTTATTTTAGTGCCTAGTATAAGAGATTACCAATTTCAAAAAAGATTAAAAATAATCAGCAAGATTTCTTATGCATCCTTCTAGGTGCTCAATAGAACAAAAGTACACACAAATAATTCAAAATGATGGCAGAAATACACTTTGAGATGACTTAAGACATAATGCGTTCCTAACTTGGCTTTGCAGATTAAAACCTCTTGCTCCGTTCCTCAGCTCAGTGTGTGTGCGTGAGGAGTGTCATGTCTTTAAAGGGAGGTAGGAGGAAGACGGTTGTTCTTTCAGTGTTCAGACACCGTGAGGTGCTCCATCTTCTTGGCCGCCTCCTCCGTCAGGACCTGGGCCTTCTTCTCGGGGCTAGGGCTGGGCGTGTTGGCCGCGCTGTTCGGGTAGTCCCTGCTGCCGAAGATTAGGCTTCCCACCCGCACGTTAGTGGCGCCCACCTCAATCTTCATCACACAAAATAAAACGGTAGATTTAGTCAGGAAGATATGTGAAAGACAAAAGAACACTAGGATGGCTAGAAACGTTGAAGTAGATTGCAATCCTTATTTTGGAGTACTTTACCGGATGAATAAAGAGGGGTGCCCAAACTACTCCAAACTAAGGATTGCAACTCAGAGCAGGTCATAACATACCATCATATGATGGTATGTAATGACCCGGACACATCTGTTAACCGCACTCCTGTCTCTCGCTCATGTAGCTATTATAAGTATGGGTATCAGTATAGTTATTATATAACCCTCTACACACAGATACAACCGGAGTCAGACACATGATATAATATGGTATGCTACATTTGAAATACGAATGCTACTCACCGCATGTTCAAAATCATTTGACATTCCCATACTGAGCTCTACCTCCTCCATAGGCAGGTTCAGATTGTCACACACCTTCTTCCTTTGACTCAGCAGCATCTATTTACAGAAATCATTGAGATTAAGAGTACAGGTATTGAATACCATTCCATACCAGACTGGGATGCTTTTGGATGAGGTAATACATATCCGCAACACATAGCCATCACATAGCAAAAGCCATAAAACGGTGATCATATTCATACAGGCTATGGGTTAGGACTGTATTATCAATGAAAGGGTGCTATTGATTAATTGTAATATGCAATTTTAGAATAAATGTTCAGCCAAATGTGATCAATCACCTGAAAGTCTGGGTTTTGGGCTTGACTGAGATCAAAGCCAGAGCGGCCAATGGTCATGAGTCCAGAGAAGTGCAGCGCAGTGCACTGAGACACGATGTGTCTCACCGTGTTGACCGTTTCCTCCGGGGCCAGCCCATGTTTACCTGGACAACAAAGGCACCACTGGCATTAACATTAGCTCAAGAGGAGCACCATATAATCCCATTTAGAGCTAAAGCATTGGGATTGTTGTGGTAATAAAATAAAGTAGAAAGACGGACTCTGCTCTCCGCTAGTGTTGATCTGCAGCATGATCCTTAACCTCTGTGAGCCGGCTGCCCGGAGACGCTGCCAGGAGCTGTTCACCTTGTCTGCCAGCTTGGCAGAGTCCACCGTCTCCACCATGAACAGGTGGGGAACCCCTGGTGGATATCAAGCATTGTATTGATTCTGGAATACAATTCTTTACTTCACTGCCGTAGCACCTTATTGTGTCGAGGAAAGACCATAGCCCTTGCAATCTTCTGTAGCCATATATATATATATATATATATATATATATAGGTTTGGTTTGGGTGTGCTCACCTAAAAGTTTGTTGACATTGTTCTTCTGTAAATGGCCAATAAAATGCCACTCGATATCTGGACAAGATTCTAAAATCTGTAGCAGGGGAAAGAGAAGCCCTGTTTAGAGCACTTTTTATAGTCCAGGTGATTAAAAGCAATAGGCCTAGATAATATATATATATATACAAACCTCTGTATTTGAAGCTTTATCCACAAGTTCATTGACCTGGCATGGAGTCAAATGGCTGCTATTAGTGTTTATTCAAGAATGTGTTTGATAACTACAGGGAAGACAGGTACAGTATGGCATGACTTGATTTCGATTCGAACCATTTGTTTATGTATCTGGCAGTGACTGAGTCTAAAAGTGTTTAATGCTCACATAGTTTTCGCCAAAGTTACGTTGTCCTTGTTTGTAAGCTTCCATCACCATCTCGGGGGGCTTCGTCTTGCTGACAGCCACCAGGCGGGGTGGCAAGGCTGGCAACGCCTGGTGGGGAACACATGGACATCAGGAGACGAAAAGCCGAGCATGGATGAGAAGCCATCCCACCATGCAGTGTGCCAGCTGACTTCACTTGGAGCTAAGTGAGTCACTGCCGTTAAAGGTCGATCGGGACTCCGCACGAAGCCACAGATGTACAGGGTACACGGATCAGCACGTTCTCCTTTGCGGATTTTATTTCAAAACAAGCTATTGTGTTTACTTTTGGTTCGGGTGAAGGGGGGGGTGGGTTAAATATACCTATTAGTAAAAAAAAAAAACACGAAGCACATAAATACATTTTTTCTAAATCCTACATCCAGCAAGTTTACGAAGTGATTTTCCAACTTAATTGGACCACATGTGTAGAACGATTCGTGCATACTTGAGCTTCCGAAACACACAACCCACACGCCAACCCATTGAGTTAAAGCGTTAACCTGCAGCACGATGAGTGACGTGCCACCGCTGAGGGACTGCTCCTTCCAAAGGTGGCTCAGCCTTACATAAGCAGTCGTGATCCCCCAGCACCGCTCACCTCAACACCCGACAACTCAATCCCTTCTGCATGTAATGATCCGTCCTAAGCGTACCTTTGACCGCCGCGCCACCGCCTGATTCACCCGGTCCACCGCCGACTGGAGCGCCTTGCATATCTCCTCCGACATGCCTACTCTCCACATACCGTCCAACACACCGAGAAGTGTGTGCGTAACGGGCATCCAGGCCGTGACGTCAGCACACTATCAAAGTAAAAGTCTCTCCCACAGTAAAGACGCGGCTGCAGTCCGCTAGCGCCCCCTGACGCGTGTTAATACAATTGCTGATTCCAGATCCAAAGGGTTGGATTTGAGGAATGTGGTGATACGCATCAAATAACAGGGCCAGTTATAATACCCAATGAATAAAAACAGCCTGGTAATATGGCATGTACAAAGTACCCTCTACATAAGACTGCAAACAGTAATAAGGCTTCACATAAGGTCTGCTTTAATCCCAATGAAGAGGTCCCTCTAAAAAAAAACTTTAATTATGATCAGCCATTGCATTCAAGTAAACCAAATCCATTAAAGATACAACAAATACAGAAACATTTTTTATTAGCAAGATAACAAAATCACAAGTATTTCAAAGAATATTGACAAAAAAAAGGCATTCAACTAAAAATTGGGATGAAGGGGAATGGTTGTGTTCTCCTGGTGTCCTCATACTCGCTCTAACGCCTCCACCATAATGATACTGTTTCCTCTGATCACCTGCAGAGACAACAACCACCAGTCAATCCTAAAGCACAAGCTACAGCAAACCAAGAGGAGCCTGGTCCAAAATGACTACAACAGTTTGATCACACATCTATCTATATCTTTACGCACAATACATTCATCAGTATAGATTTTTTTCTTCTAAAAAGTAACTTTCATTTGACCTTTGTTTACATACATACATACATACATACATACATACATATCCAAACACATGCAGCCCTCCTGCCAAGCAAAAACAATATTCCTAAACTAGAATCATTCCACAATAGGCAGACTCTGGTGAATGTGTGGTAATGGTTTCATTTGTCCTCCTGATACTGACCACCATGCCGATGCCGTTCTGCAGACCTCCTGGACCCATCTCCAGGCAGTCGTCCATCACCAGGTTCATGAAGGGGTCGAACCCGCGCAGGATGCCCTGGACATGCCTGCCTCCGTTCAGCTTCACTGTGAGGAGCACAACGTGTGAAGGCTACCCACATTCAAAACTCGCCTGTCCCAAAATATTGAGGTTCTCTTCCAACGTTACGTGTTACTCAAAATCCTGCATTTCTCAAGAAATGTTTGTTTAATAGGAGTATGTGGGAATGCATGGGTTCAATTAAACTTGTGCTGGTTAGGGTTAGGTAAAGCCATTTCACTTTGAACTCGTTTGTCACGTGAAATGTCCTAATTTTCAAATTCATATTATTTTAGCCAAGTCTCAAAAGTTTAACTTCCTCGTGATTAATTCTAGGCATGTGCCAATTTGAGATCAAATCATATATTGATCGTAATTATTATAATTGAAGGGATGATCGACATGAAACATTTACTGGATTTTGACTAACTAACTCTATAAACGTACTCGTAAGAGCGCACATAGACTCCGTATGAATAACGCTCTACCTTCCTTCAACATATTACTAGTAAAACTATATATACTATAAATAACTATTACTAGTCAGACGCGTTTAACCGATATTGATGTCCCGCTTGGCCGAATGTGCGCATGCGCCGAAACGCAAAATAATCTGGAATAGATGCGGCGCAAAATGAACAACAAAGACGACCGCCCGACCCTAATGCATGCCGAGGGGGTAGAGTGTTGATTATATTGTAGATAAAACAGTTACTCTGCCTGGATCTTATATTCACAGATTTAATTAATAGTTTCGTCAGGACTACTGTTACTGTTCAGGAATCACATACGTTCCGGATCTTGTACTCACATGAAAGCTTCTTGTCCATGAACCTAAGACGAATAAAACACATTTTAGAGGAGTGCGCCACTCAATATTAGACATGGTTTTATTTTTTTATTTAGTTTGTTCCAGGCCAGGTGGGTTAGCATTAGCTACATTAGCTAGCTCCATTCATCTCTGTAACAAAGTGATCACAACTAAGGTCCACACTTCGACCAACACAGTCCACTACTCAAAACCCAAATACTTACTTCTTCAGCTCTGGAGGGTGCGCTTTGCTCATTTTGACCTTTGATTATGAGTTAAGACGGACACTAGTTTCGTCCGCTCTTCGTTTTAAGAGTCGTGGGAGGCGTGCGGATATGAGCGGCGCGCTTCCGCCAGGGTTGCCAGAGTGGGCGGTAAATCTGGCCCAATCTGGCAACACTGCCATCCCCCATGACGTTAGAACAGCGCTTCACCACAGCGCTCCCCACTGGACCGGAGGAGAAACCGTATGTTAAAGCAGCGCTGCACCATAGCGCCCCCGGCTGGTCCGGGGGAGAACCATGAGGGCTTTTATTCACTGTGTCTCCATGAACGTGTATCATTATGGCACGTTTTAACCCCATTACACGCCGGAATGCTGGGTATTTTTGCGGTTAACATTGCAGTCCCATGGCCAGAGCTCAGAAGACTAACACCATAGTTTACACGGCTCTGGAGAACTGGAACCTGTTCTAGGGTTAGCCTTCCTTTGGAGGGCTCCCTACTCACAAAATGATAAATCGAATAAAGGAAAATAAATAAAAACCGATAGAGAACATTTAATATTTTGAAAGGAGCACAACCATTTACAAAAGGTTTTAATCCGTTCGATTGAAGGTTTGTAGAACGTAAAAACAACCATGGCAACACATTAACCAATGAACTGGAGGCCTGTGACTGTAACCACGGTGAGAACCAAGACACCGTATCTAGGTCAGCCGTTAATTACCCATCTGAGAGGACTATGGAAGGGAATAGCAATTGTAAAAATAATAAAAATTACCGTTTCGCAAAATGTTAATTTGATTTAAACGAGTGTAGCAAACAATTGGAGTCAGAGTTCAATTATTTCAAATGATGTGCGTTTACCACGACTGATCCACCAAAAGTAAAATAACTACACCTGTTACCTGAAGAAGGTAACACATTTTAATAACAAAATATTGAAATTCCAAAATATGACTCATGCAATAATTCATACATGGGAAATGTAGGGACATCAGAAAGATTTCTAATCAAATCCATAGGAAAATCAAAGCATTATAAATACTGTGTTAAATGTTTTAGGATATTCATTCAGAGATTGGAACAAACCTGCCTGACATACCATTCAATTGTTAAACAGACTATTGAGCCATTGGCATCTATTGATAATACATTCAACCAGCGTGATACTAACAGTGGACTGACTATTCAGGTACTGAATGAAGAGGAATAGTTTTAGCTTTTGTGGCTTTTCATGTCAACATGGCTCGCTAAAGTGACAATGACGGTAATTCAAAATTAATCTCAGTTTTTGTTGCTATGGAAACCAAAAGCCTCAGCAATATGGTCCTCCTCCACCCTGACCCGGAGGTGGTCCTGACAGTGTTCCAGAAAGGTGTCCAGCTCTGGGAAGCTCTGCTGACAGGGGACACAGTGGTACAGCCTGAGCTTCTTAGAGCCTAACCCTTTGGAGGTGTCCATCTCCTGGAGGCAGACGCTGCACTGTCTCCAGTGGGCAGTGGACTGGTGCAGCTCTGCGTGGTTCCTGAGCTCTGACTGAAGGGAAAACACCTTGGCACACGAGGGACACGGGAAGTCACTGTCCACTTCCTCTTCTACCTTACGCCCTTTCCTGGAGCTCCTCAAAGCCGTCTCCTCATCCAATGTCTCCGTCTTCCTTCCAGGTTTTCCTTTGGTCAGCAGTGCACTGTGGAGACTTTTCGGTGGCCTTTCAGTGTATTTGGAGTGTCTGGCATTGGCCGCGGCGGAGTGGTCCTGCTTGGGGACCGCGGTGACATTAGAGGCTGCGTGCTGTTTGGAATGCGCCCTGAGAGACAGATGATGCAGGAAGACTCGACCGCAGACCTGACATGGATACGTCTCCTGCTTCCGTCGTTTGGGAATGACGGGGATTGTCACAGTCCTCGGGGCCGTCTCTCTGCTGTGCGTCTCCTTCCTGTGCAGGTACAGCATGGCTGTACTCTTGAAAACCATTTCACAAGAGCGGCAACTCAACAGCTTCGGCCTCTTCCTGGCGCGGCAGCGTACCCTGTGATGTCCAGACGTCAGGAGCTCCGCTGCGTGCCACTTCCGCATATGGCAGTGAAGGCCAGCTCCTGTGCGGACGGTTCTGGGACAGAATAAACATTGGACATCGGAGTCAGCGGGAGGGGCACTGGCCTCATCCGCAGCCAATAGGGATGGTTCACTACAACCAGCCTGCTGGTGCTGGAGAAGAGCCTGCATCTGGCTGAAGCCTCTGCCACACGAGGTACAAGCGTACGGGACACGTTCAATGAAGCCGGGACGGTGGCCAGGGGACGTGTCCTGGAGACCGTCTGGATCAGAGGCTCCGTCAGCGCGAGCCAAACCCCGTTCATCAGGAGAAGGAGCGCACCTGTGCAGCTGTAATGACGACAGAAGGGAGAACTCCTTCCCACAGGACACACATTTGTGAGGCTTGGGTAACGCATGTTTTAACTCTTGATGTAGCGAATGTTCTGTCATGTTAGGGGCTTCCTGGCCACATTCTGGACCACAGAAGGCGTGGCATGCGAGGTGCTGCTTTCGAGTGTGAGCGTCCGGTTTTTGTTCGGCGTGTGCTACCAGCTTGGCCAGCCGGGACAGGGTGCCTGTGGCGGGCCGGCAGCGGTGTAAAGACTCTGGTGCTCTTGTAGGGTTCCAGTGGCAAGGGACTCCATCCATGCTCCCTTACAGACCTAGAGATACATGAAAACATGGTTCATGTGTTCATCACACCAGGATGCATCGTCTGAGTCAGACACATCGGACACATTAACTCGTCGATCATGGGGTTGATTAACCATCCATATAATATGTCTTCGGATAACTTTTTCCTCTGTTAAGCTAGTGACAATCGTTTCTGTCTTTACAGCAAGATAGTGCTGAATGGTTAAAACATAGCTCAATTCAACTAAACTTTATTTGTATACCCATTATCACAGGTCCAGTCTCAAAGGGCTTAACAGGCCGTATATTTATGCCCCCCCCCCCCGGCCCAAGCCCCCCAGAGGGCAGGAAAATCTCCCTTAATTAGGAAGAAATCTAGAGAAGGGGGTCACTCCTTCAAGGGAGGATCAAGAGTGCAATAGGGGCCATTAATGACATACGTACATACAGTACATATAGTACATACATGCAGTACAGACATGCATACAGTACGTACATACATGCAAAACATTTAAAATGAGCGCTGGGGTGCTGGCCGTTAATCTTAAAGAGAGTGGCAGCCAGTCACCGCACCACGCTGGACAGACTAAGAGCTCCACTCTGTGGGGGTGAGAGCTGTGAGGGGGTGAGAGCTGTGAGGGGTTGAGAGCTGTGAGGGGTTGAGAGCTGTGAGGGGGTGAGAGCTGTGAGGGGGTGAGAGCTGTGAGGGGCGTCGCACTGCTGCATGGAAGTCAACATGTCTGCTAACGTTAGCCTGCTGTTAGCATCAGCAGAACGACGCTCAGTCCCTTTGGACCAACAACATACCTCGGCGCTGCGCCCGGACTCACGGCGTCCCGACGGGGTGAGCTCACAAGACACTCCGCTCCACTTTGAGCTCCATCGCGACGACCTACTTCGACGAGGACCGCAAAGCGAAACTAGGATTGAACTAAAGTTTGTGTTCACGACGATGAAGACGTGAGGCTACTTCCGCCGACGTCATCAGCCTGAGATCTCGCTACGTCATTTATACCTTCGTCTACCCGAGGTCCTAAAGTTCGCAAAGGTTTATGTGTTGTCCATGTTGCTGACATGTTCATATAAAGAGTAGAAACAACGACGTGCTTTTGAGCATTTGATATGCTTGATTTGAATTCCTTGTATCATTCAAATATAATCAATAATGAATTCTGAGGTAGACTCTCCGATTTGGATAAAAAAAAAATTGTTATTTAATCTGTAATATATTATATCAATAGATTATCTATTGCAGGTAGGTGTGTGTGTGCATTAGTAAATATAAAGCCTAACACTAACTTCCAACACACAAGTCATAGATCACTGAAATAACAAGAAAAGCAATAGTTTAATTCAAAGCAAATTAATAGATACATAATTACTGCAATAATGTCATTATTTAAGGCGGAAGCCAACAGTAAATGCAGAACCAATCTAACAAAGAATTTGTATTGGCATAAAGAATTGGCAATTAGCTGTAAGAGAAACCCTTCAGAATGAGAACCACTGATGATGTGACATATTTGACTAATTAAATATTTTTCCTCTTTCAGGTCTTCAGTGCATACTTTTCTTAACAAGCAAAGGGAAGTAGCTCAAAATACATTTAAATTAAAGTAAAGTACATACAATTAAAGTGTTTCTCAGTCAAGGCAAATTAGAATAAAAACAGACCTGGAGAAAGACAGCTTTAATAAAAAAAAAACAATGTTTAGATGAATGTAACACAGGTTTGCAGAATAAGCAATTTATAATAATGAGCGAACACTAAATGACAAATACCATACTTTGTAGTCTGTACATTTAATTTAGATGCATTTATATAACCAGACAAAAGACAACAGGCAATGCTGACCATTTGTGTGAAAAAAGTATGATCTCATTGTATTAGAGTCCAACATTACTTTGGTCAATGATTGAATCCCTGCTGAGAGCTCAACGCGTAGCCTCAGTATCTGATCTTCATTGCTACACATCATGCTTGATTTCAGGGAATTTAAATGCACTCTTTACAACAAACAAGTTAAATGAAACATCTGGATTATGTAACATGCCTTCTCTTTTCCAAAAGCCCCTGGTATGGGCTGTAATTGTAGCTGCCAAATAGCATCGCATTCAAGTTTTCTTAAAACAATTGCAATGCTGTGGTATAAACACCATTTGCAACATTGCAGTATGTTTTATGACAATATTAAATCAATACTGTTGACTACACGGATTATCGTTCAACCATATCTTGTGCATTTCTAATTAGAATTCATTCCATTCTCATCAAGTTACATATTTGCTACAAGGGTGTTCATTTATATTTGAAAACAACCCACAAATAAGTACCACGTTTAATGATTGTCTTCTTTCTCACATTGTGCAGAATAATTATCCTGGTTATGACTAAAGTAGTATCACATGTATTCACATTCCATAAAGAAAACAAAAACTGACCGTAAATGATCCTGGACACAAATGATCGTGGATCACACGACGAGGCAGTCACAGTTAAAGGTACCAGAAACAAACCCATGAGTGATGCTCCAGAAGGGTTCTCTACCGGCCCGTTACATTAATTACATTCTTTAGAATAATCAAAAGAGATCATTTCTCTACCATACTCTAGTTATATTGGAATGGAAACTTAAAATGTACTTACTATTAGCTAGTACCAAGGCAAGCGTAGGAAATTCAACACTTTCTCAAACTGAATATTTGATACTATTTGATAGAACTGTATTTAATTTAATGTTTATTGTGTTTAAACTAATCAGTGCTGTGGATTAGCTATATCCCTAGAAAGAGGAACTTCTCTGGAGTATCACTTCAACAAAGTGACAACAGCGTGTTACAAAAGGTCACTATGAAAGGCTTCAGCATGTACAAATGCTACGTACTATTGTGGAGTGAACATCAGAGGCCAAAATGAGAGCTATAGACCATATTTGGTAACTTAAACTGCACCAAGGGAGCCTGAAATACAACAGAATAATTAAGGCCAGATATAGAAAGGTGGCCATATTTAATATCCATACAAATATTTTCTTATTTCTTTTAATGGACAAAGTAAATGAGAATGATGAAGATGAGAGGTCATGGCTCACTACTGACCAGCGTACGACCGTTTCAGTCCCAACAGACTGAGGAGAATCAGCCTTCTGACCTGGAATAAAAGCCTCACTAGATCTCTGGGAATCTGAAGCTTTTCATCCCCACCGGCCAGAATGATATTAAAATAAAAACACAGCCTGTGTTTTGTCCTTTACCTTGTAAAAACAATCACTAAGACAATTTTTGAAGAAAATATAATCTGTCAACTCCATTGGACACCATCTTTTTAATAAAAAGGATGGTCTCACAAACATTACCTATTATTTACACTATTTTTACTATAACTAGTAAAAACAATCAATGCTGCATGACCTCATTGGATATGAGTAAAACAGGATTCCATATGAACCGGAGTTATACTGGAGCTGTCCATGAGAAAGAGTAGAAAGTCTGCCAAACAATATCAACCAGTTTCCATTGGTTTACATTCATCACCAAACAAGACTTTTATCAATATGTGGGAATAAAGTTAAACTGTCCTTAAACTGGAGATGAACTAAAGCACTTAAACAGAGCCTTGGTGAACCCCCACCATACCCACACATTGAACTGAGCAAACACACAGATTTTGTACAATGGAGAACCATGACGGAAGTCTGAGGAGTCGCCCTTCATTTACACGCATGGTGTATTTACTGTACATTGTTTCCCTGTGGATGTCTGGCCTGGTTCCATCAGACACAATTTACCTGGAGTGCTTCAAACACGGAAGAGGTCCATTCCAAAACAGTGGGTTTCATTTAAAGGGAAGCCATCAAACTAGTGTTTGTGGTAACTCTGAAGCCCCTGGCTTATCTCTTGTAGTGGTTTGGTGCGTCTGCAAACATATACTTAAGTCTGTAAGCTTCAGCGAGAAGTAGACCCACTTCCTCGTTACCCCAGTGGATTGTGGGAAGGTTCTGAAGTAGCATGAGAAGCCCCTGTGGAGAGCAAACAACTTCATGACATGAAGAACAATAACGAGGCCAGCATTGAGTGACGGCCATTATCCAGAAACATATTGTACTGTCCTACCTTAGAGAGTGTAAGGCCCACACAGCCTCACTTCATTAGTATTGTTTATCCAGCTCATATACACTGAGGTTCAGCATTGGACAACAATGTGTACGTTACCTGAAAGTCCACCATGGACAAGATCTCTTTGCGCCACTCGATGAGGAACGCAGCGCACACGTACAGGTGGAAGTGGGAGAAGCCTTCAGCCTCCGCCTGACAAAACAATCACATTTTACATGAGCCCAGCTAAACACTCTGAATTGTGCCCACAAGTGGCATACAGCTAAATAAATGGCGTCTTGATTTAAAACGCACCTCAGTCCACGATCTGGAAGCTGTAAATCACATCAGTCCCATCAGCCAGGCAGACCAAATGGAAGCTCTAGATGTGCAGTGTTTTGTACCCTTCATCATGAGAGGACGGTGGTGCCCGATTGAAGACATAAAACATGTGCTGTATGGAGGAGGCTTTTATCTTTATGATCCCACACCACAGAGCCCAGCGCGTGTCCAATGTTGATTGACAGGGAGCATAACTTGTTCCCCAACACATTAATATGCCCATAAAGAACCTCCCGTCACTCCGATGTTGCTTTATCTGACTGATTGATTTAAGCAGCCCTTTGAGTTGAGCCTCATCCAATCTAGAGAGTATTCCTGAGACCTTTATGGGCTTCTTTAAGGCCTCTATATGCCCACATTAACACTCACTGACCCCTACACCCAGGCCTGCATGGAGAGCAGCCCCGCCAAGAAACAGGATTCCAGCAGCTTGTCTAATATTGCCTAACATCATCATAACTAGACCTATTTCTGGAAATAACATACCCAAAGTAAATAAGAGTATATCTCCACAACTACAAGGGCGATAATATGTCATATATTTAGAATTAATTTATTGTAAATATTACTTATTCTTATTTTATCTCCTTTAACTAATGATATCCTTTGTACTTAGTGCACCACGGGGCAGAGACCAACGAAGTGTTGGTTCTTCCATTTGTCTTGTACATTTGAGTTATTGACAATAAAGCTGACTTTGATATGTGTTCCTGTGAGACTGTTGTGCAAGTGAAATAATCAAAGTGGATACTACTTAGTAGTATAGAGGTAGGTGGTATATAGTGACTTCGTTGTTTACTTGAAGTGAATAAAGCTAAATGTAAATGCAAAGCTAGAACACAGCATAAGATGAAGATTACATTTCTGGCTGAATAAATGTCCTGTTTTAGCGTGATACCACCCAGTGCATAATCAGGTGGTACTATAGTACTAGATAGTACTATATAGCCCTATAGTACTATCTAGTACTATAGTGCCCTATAGTACTATCTAGCACTATAGTACTATATAGCCCTATAATACTATAGGGATATATAGTACTATAGTATAGGGCTAGATAGTACTATCTAGTACTAGATAGTACGATAGGGCTGTACTATATAGCCCTATAGTACTATAGGGCTATATAGTACTATAGTATAGGGCTAGATAGTACTATCTAGTACTATAGTACTAGATAGTACGATAGGGCTGTACTATATAGCCCTATAGTACTATAGGGCCAGAGCAAAACGTCTTATGAGTACCTGAGTCAAAATTGACGCCAAAAAAGTGACGTAGAGCAAAGAAAGAGGTTTGACTTGAGGTAGGTCAAGGCGAAATCTCCAAATAAATCTATGAATGAAATGCAAATTAGATCGTATAAACTTGATGAAACACAAACCGGTAGATATCTTGAGAACCCAATGTACAATTAACCCAAGTAGAATTTAATGACACTAAGCCAAACAACTGCAACAACGCCATGTGCCCACCAGATAGCGACGAAGAATGGGTGTTCTGACTGAAGACAATTGACCCGTTTCCTCTGAAACCCTCTCTTAGCTACTATACATTGATCACCAAAAAAAACACAAAAGGTAAGAAATGATGTTTGGTTGTAAAAATAAGCAGTTTGCTCCTGATTGTTTTTTGCCTCTAGTTAGGCGAGGTTTAGTCAGAGTGATCCTCGAATCAGAAGCTTTCATTTGGTATATAGTTTGTTATATTGTTTGCTTTTGCTGTGCATGTGCAGTCATGAAACCCATAACTATTTTTGTTCCATGCTGTTTGGGTTTGGATTGTCTTCTATGTAGCCAACAAGGGTTAGATTAAAGGTTGACTAAAGGTTGAGAAGCTACTCTTTATAGGGGTGTCTCACATGACTCTGAAGCGTTTCAATGTCTCTAAACGTCTGGTAATTAATAATAATAATAATTGATTGAATTTATATAGCGCTTTTCTGGCACTCAAGACAAGACGCTTTACAGTGAAGGGGGACCTCACTAACCACCACCAATGTGTAGCACCCACTTGGATGATGCACAGCAGCCAATCTGCGCCAGAACGCTCACCACACACCAGCTTGAGGTGGAGAGTGAGGGAATTAATGAATGAGCCAATTATACAGGGGGATGATTAGGGGGCCAGATTGAATGAGCCTGGTTGGGCAGTTTTAGCCAGGACACCGGGGGATCCCCTACTCTTTGCGATAAGTGTCCTGGGATCTTTTATGACCTCAGTGAGTCAGGACCTCGGTTTTACGTCTCCTCCGAAGGACGGCACCTTCCACAGCACAGTGTCCCCGTCACTGCACTGGGGCATCGGGATTGATGTTTTTTGGCCAGAGGGAGCAGTGCCACCTACAGGCCACCACCCAACACCACTCACAGCACCTGGTATTCTGAGGCGGTCTCCCATCCAAGTACTAACCAGGCCCGACCATGCTTAGCTTCCGAGATCGGGCGTGTTCATGGTGGTATGGCTGCATAGTGGTAGGACCCCATAGACCTGTACCTGGTAGGACCTGTACCTGGTAGAAGTCAGACCCCATGGACCTGTACCTGGTAGGACCTGTACCTGGTAGAAGTCAGACCCCATGGACCTGTACCTGGTAGGACCATGGACCTGTACCTGGTAGGACCATGGACCTGTACCTGGTAGGACCATGGACCTGTACCTGGTAGGACCATGGACCTGTACCTGGTAGAAGTCAGACCCCATGGACCTGTACCTGGTAGGACCTGTACCTGGTAGAAGTCAGACCCCATGGACCTGTACCTGGTAGGACCATGGACCTGTACCTGGTAGGACCTGTACCTGGTAGAAGTCAGACCCCATGGACCTGTACCTGGTAGGACCATGGACCTGTACCTGGTAGGACCATGGACCTGTACCTGGTAGGACCTGTACCTGGTAGGACCGTGGACCTGTACCTGGTAGGACCATGGACCTGTACCTGGTAGGACCATGGACCTGCACCTGGTAGGACCATGGACCTGTACCTGGTAGGACCTGTACCTGGTAGGTGTCCCAGACCCGGATGGTGCAGCGGAGCGGCAGCTCTCTCATCAGCAGGTTGTTCATCCAGCGGAACGCAAACTGCAGGTACTCCACCTCGTACCGCTTCAGGTGACCATGGACGTCCACTAGGGAACACACACACACACACACAGCCCATGATCCAGGTGTACAGCAGCAGCCCCTCCTATGGGTACAGAGCAGCAGCTTACTGTCTATTCTGCTGACCAGCTCCTCCAGGTCCTTCACTTTGTTCTGGATTCCGGGCTGAGCGAACGTGTAGTTGTCCTGCATTTTGTTGAGAGCGAAACAAGGCAGAAATAGGATGTGAGGTTAAACAGACGATAAAGTGATAATTTCCATGCACTGGGGGTGTGTGTGTACCTGTATCCCGTCCAGCAGCTTGCTCATACACCAGAAGCTGTCTGCTTCAATGTTCCTCTGCGTCTCCAGGGGAAGGCCGGCCATCTCAAAGTTCTCCACATCCTCTTCTAGCAGAGCACACGTCGAGCATTCATCACCAAACTAAAGACACCACTCAACCGTTTCGCTTCCATCCTGAATTGATAATGACTTTAGATCTACAAAGCACCCACCTAAAGTAAGATGCAAGACCACATATTAATAATTCCAAACAGAATGAAGAGAACAGGATCAGGACACATTTGTTTGTAAAAAAAGTAAGATGAATAATACAACCGAGACCGTTGAAAGTAGGAGCACATGGAAGGCACTTCGGCACACGGCCGAACGTGAACCACAACAAGTCCTGATGCTGACGCTGGATATGAGCACAAGACACCGGGTTGACTTACCCACAAATTCAGAAAGGAAAACGACGAAGAAGGGTGTGACCAGGTCGTTGATGCCCTGGACGTAGCCGCTGGCTGGGTGGCGGATGGCCCAGATGAACAGGATGCGCTCAAACACCTGCAGCACAAAGGAATGAACACATTCTTCATGTTGAGCTACTTTGAGGAAGAAGTATGGGAACATTGGTACTAGTTCATCAGAGCGTATGCTAAACAGCCTTCAGTCACTTTTTGTGGTGTTGAAAACCAGTAACCAGTGCTTTGAATAAGTTACTGTGTGACGAAGGCTTTGGGAACATGGTTCTCCAGTGGATTCAAACAGCAGGTCCAGCTCAGGGCTGCTGGATGAATGACCTCTCACCTCTTGCACCGTGGGCTGCTGGAACAGTGGGATCAGAGGGTTGGTTCTGGGAATGTCGATGTGGATCTGAACCAGGAGCACAATTTGTAAATACAATAAACATTAGACTGAGACGATTTGTTTATAAAGCTCAGATTGTGTGTTATCATGGGCCAACTGGGTTGAGTTTGATTGACTGAAATATCACCTGTCTGTATGTGTCTTTGTAGTGCTCATCAGTTCTGGAGTGGTAATACTGCTCTATGAAGCCAAAGTACTCGTCTCTCTTCCTCTTCAGCACCAGATCCCTGCGCTCCATGTTGGCAGGAAGGTAGCCCTTCAACACATTAAGGTTGAGCACGTTCAGTGAACAAGGCAGGTGAAGAGGACTCATTTACATTGAGGGGATTCTGCTGACGCTTTTATCCAAAGCGACTTACAACCATTCATTCACACATTCACACAGCAACGGGCCCCTCAGGGCGACAGCCAGCGGGTCAGGAGCAGTCAGGGGGAGGCGTCTCGCTCAGGGACACCTCCACACTCCTCTAGGAGGAGCAGTCAGGGGGAGGCGTCTCGCTCAGGGACACCTCCACACTCCTCTAGGAGGAGCAGTCAGGGGGAGGCGTCTCGCTCAGGGACACCTCCACACTCCTCTAGGAGGAGCAGTCAGGGGGAGGCGTCTCGCTCAGGGACACCTCCACACTCCTCTAGGAGGAGCAGTCAGGGGGAGGCGTCTCGCTCAGGGACACCTCCACACTCCTCTAGGAGGAGCAGTCAGGGGGAGGCGTCTCTCTCAGGGACACCTCCACACTCCTCTAGGAGGAGCAGTCAGGGGGAGGCGTCTCGCTCAGGGACACCTCCACACTCCGCTAGGAGGAGCCGGGGATCCAACCAGCAACCTTCCGGTTACAAGTCAACCCGCTGTACCTCCTGAGCTACCTGCCTCAGAGGAAAGAAGGTTTCCTATGTTGAGACTCACAGACAGAAGCCTCCAGGTGATTGGTCGGACCTCTCTCGGGATGCCTGACCAGCTGCTCTTCCGCAGCTCCTCTGAAAGCACAGCAGTGGAGTGATGGTGAGTGTCTCTGCAAGTATCAACAGCAATACTGTGCTGCAGGGCTGGGTCTGGGTCTAATGTGTGAACAACAGTATACCACATCCCATGTTCCTAAAGTAAGTAACCCTGCTCAATAGTCAGGCGCGCCATAGCACCAGCAGGAAATAACTAGATTGATTCAATGACTGAGTACTAGAGTGTTAAAAAAACGCTTTACACGTGGTTATCCAAATATTCACTCATCTCGGAGTGCTCAATAAACACCTGGTTGGAACATTCCACAGGTGAACAGGTTCATTGGAAACAGGTCAGTGTCACGATTGGGTATAAAAGAAGCATCCCCGAAAGGCTCAGTCATTCACAACCAAGGATGGGGCGAGGTTCACCACTTTGTACCTTTCAGCATTAATGGTGCCTTCACAGACGTGCAAGTTACCCATGCCATGGGCACTAACACACCCCCATACCAACACAGATGCTGGCTTTTGAACTGCGCTGATAACAATCTGGATGGTCCTTTCCTCTTTGGCCCGGAGGACACGACGTCCATCATTTCCAAAAACAATTTGAAATGTGGACTGGTCAGACCACAGCACACTTTTCCACTTTGCGTCAGTCCATCGCAGATGAGCTTGGGCCTAGAGAAGCCCGCAGCGTTTCTGGGTGTTGTTGATATATGGCTTTCACTTTGCATGGTACAGTTTTAACTTGCACTTGTAGATGTAGCGACTGACAATGGTTTTTCTGAAGTGTTCCTGAGCCCATGTGGCAATATCCCAACAAAATAAATAGAAACGTTGTTCTTAAACTGTTGGGCTATTTGCTCAAGCAGTTGTTCACAAAGTGGTGAACCTCGCCCCATCCTTGGTTGTGAATGACTGAGCCTTTCGGGGATGCTTCTTTTATACCCAATCGTGACACTGACCTGTTTCCAATGAACCTGTTCACCTGTGGAATGTTCCAACCAGGTGTTTATTGAGCACTCCTCATCTTTCCCAGTCTTTTGTCGCCCCTGTCCCAGCCTTTTTGGAACATGTTGCAGGCATCAAATTCAAAATGAGTGAATATTTGCAAAAAAACAATAAAGTTGATCAATTTGAACATTAAATATCTTGTCCAACTTCATTGGAATTGGGGTTGTAGAAAAACATGAAAAAACACAACAATGTACATCCAATATATGTGAATATAGCTCTAAAGTGTGCATGGAGAGGACAGAGCCTCTCTTACCTAGGTCGGTGTTGGGGCTGGCCAGCAGCTGCCGGAACTTGTCCTGCCGACTCTTCTCTCTCACCGTCATGGGCGGCGCTCCCGACGCGTTCTGGTCGGAGATGCGTGCGATCAGCGGGATGATGGGTCTCACGGGGAGGGACTTCTGCTTCTGCAGCGTGGATCGAACTAGCAGAAGAGGAAACACAACGTTACCTAATCCAGTAGACGTTGAACCAGACCCCTCCCTCCCCAGTCACCGTCCGCCTGTTCAGACGCACAGCGCTGAGCGTGGTGAACCTCCATCAGTACCTGAGGACGTGCTGAGGTGGGCGTCACTGCTGGACTTGCCCACCATGCCATTGATCTCTCCACACTCTTCCTCTTCTTCTTCTTCTTCATGCTGCTCCTCCTCTTCCTCGCAGTCTGTCTGCTCCTGGGGGCTGCGGCCTGCTGCCCCCGGAGGAGTCAGGGGGTCAGCGAGGTCCGCCTGCTGCAGGGACGGCCCAGGGTACTGGAAACAAGCAGACACTTTATTTGTTCATCTGTCGTCGTGGATCTTGGTGACAACATGTGGTGAACATTATTACCAACAGTAATAAAGAAATACCTAGAATCAATTGTTCTGACTTGTATACAGGACAGTAAAGAACACAGACATACTTGTTCATTATATCCTCTCTAATGCTACTATTACACAAACAAATACTAAACTTTAAACCAATTTAACTTGGCCAGTTTTATTGGTAGTAATTGTTTTCTAAAAGCGTTCACCGGTCCACCCACGGCAGAGGGATTTTATAGGTCCATGTGAGCTGCTTCATCTAAAGCAGCAGAGTATAGAGCTGTCAGAGCACTGCTGCTTCATCTAAAGCAGCAGAGTATAGAGCGGTCAGAGCGGCGGTGCTACAGAGTATAGAGCGGTCAGAGCGGCGGTGCTACAGAGTATAGAGCGGTCAGAGCGGCGGTGCTACAGAGTATAGAGCTGTCAGAGCGGCGGTGCTACAGAGTATAGAGCGGTCAGAGCGGCGGTGCTACAGAGTATAGAGCGGTCAGAGCGGCGGTGCTACAGAGTATAGAGCGGTCAGAGCGGCGGTGCTACAGAGTATAGAGCGGTCAGAGCGGCGGTGCTACAGAGTATAGAGCGGTCAGAGCGGCGGTGCTACAGAGTATAGAGCGGTCAGAGCGGCAGTGCTACAGAGTATAGAGCGGTCAGAGCGGCGGTGCTACAGAGTATAGAGCGGTCAGAGCGGCGGTGCTACAGAGTATAGAGCGGTCAGAGCGGCGGTGCTACAGAGTATAGAGCGGTCAGAGCGGCGGTGCTACAGAGTATAGAGCGGTCAGAGCGGCGGTGCTACAGAGTATAGAGCGGTCAGAGCGGCGGTGCTACAGAGTATAGAGCGGTCAGAGCGGTCACCTGCTGGAGCGGAGGGGAGGAGTGCAGGCTGGGCGGCAGTGACGCCTGATGGGCAGCCAGGAAGTCTTCGTCCTCCTCATCATCAATATCCCAGGCATCATTGGTGCTACGGGCAAACTCGTGGAAACTAGAGGGCTTCTTGGACTGCAGCTGGTTTAAGTTGGGCTTGGAGGCTTCTTTGGGGAACCTGAAGAGCCATAATGTCAGATGGATTCATGAGCGTCACGAGCGTGTAAAAGGTGGGCCAAACAACGTGCTTCAACAATTACGCTACAACAATTTGACAGGCAGGACGTTTTCAACAAAGACATTGTTGTACTCTTTCATCAAGCAACTAATTCATTTGATTGAGGTAATTGAATTAGTGGGATAATAACAGAATGAAGAACAAAATGTAGAAAAAATAACCTGTATAATCTGAAAAATGTAATAATAATCTGACAAGGTACCGTGCACAACACAAATGCATACAAAAAATATAATAAAATCAAGAAAATAAAAACACATTCATTTGCATGTCCACAATGCAACCCAAAGGCACAACACAGTCCCAAAAATAACAGCGATGTCGGCCATACAACAGCCAAAATAAAGAGGTCCACGTGGACGGCAGACCAGCATGCAGACGGGTGTGGCGAGCACTCACGTGCGCCGCAGTCGTGGGTCGAGGGGGGGATGCTGAGCTCCATAAACGGGCTGAATACTGGAGGAGACACGCGTCCTATCAATACTGAATACTGGAGGAGACACCCGTCCTATCAATACTGAATACTGGAGGAGACACCCGTCCTATCAATACTGAATACTGGAGGAGACACCCGTCCTATCAATACTGAATACTGGAGGAGACACCCGTCCTATCAATACTGAATACTGGAGGAGACACCCGTCCTATCAATACTGAATACTGGAGGAGACACCCGTCCTATCAATACTGCCACACAATAAATAAATACTTTCCATGTCTTTGACTGTTGGAAAGGCATCAGGGAATTAGATAGTGTGGGCTTCTGTGAATATTAACATGACTCAGCCTAAGCCAGCCTACATTTTCCCAGTACAGCTTGTATCAGTTTCTCACTCCTTCACCTTTGAATACATTCACAATGAGAACTAATATAACAAATCCTGTCTGACCAAACCAGAACCAGTGAGCAGCTTGCATGGCTCTGACTACCGCTCACTTCCACCCTGCCAAGCACATTCTGTTCATCAGTTTGCCCGCTGCCAGATTCTTAGCGGTTGGCCTCTGGTCCAAATGGTGTGCAGCCCCCCTGCAGCCCACCTGGCCCCAGCCCCCAACCCTAAAACAGGATGCGTTTGCTGTCTAGGATGATCCTCATTGTATCGACAAGGGCAATTTGTCTTTCAACATTCTAGTCATTTCAAACTGTTTCATAGAAAACATAATACATGACTATTTATTCATGTTGCAGAGTTGCCAAACATTCTGATGTTTGGGGGCGGTAGTAGCTCAGGAGGGAGAGCGGGTTGGCTGGTAAATGCAAGGTTGCTAGGTCCATCCCCGGCTCCTCCTAGAGTGTCGAGGTGTCCCTGAGCATGACACCTAACCCTGACTGCTCCCGACGAGCCGGCTGTCGTTTTGCATGGTTGAATCCACTGTCGGTGTGTGTGTGTGTGTGCATGAATGGGTGAACGTGAGGCAATATTGTAAAGCGCTTTGGATAAAAGCATTATATATATACCATTTACCAATAACGGTGCAGAGCCTAGATCTGAGTTTGAAGTAGTTTGAATCAATGCTTGGTTTAGTCAGAGCAGATGTGGTTTTCAAGAGAAAGCTACAGGGAAACCAAAAGCTGTGCTTTAACAGTACAGTGTATTGTAGGTCTAGGGTTTGACTCACAGCCAAAGGTGCTGCGGATCAGTGATCTGTAAAGTTCACCAGTAGGCATCCTTAAGACAAATACACAGCCCCTGCCTGCTCCTTAATTAATCAATCAAATAATTCCCTGTAAATCACTTTGGATGAAAGCAGTTGCCAGATTAATAAATAACTAAATTAAAAAGCTAACAGCTATTTAGGTACAGACATTGTCATATTTTCACCTGATGTTAAATCTTTTATTCAGAATCTTTGAGGTTAGTACTGACAAAGCCGGGCAAGCCCATGAGATGCATTATAAAACCTGTAAACAGTGGTTTAAAACACATACATCAACGTATTCCTAGAGCAAGCAAAGAGTTTGCTCTGCCAGAAGTGGGTCTGTTTGCCACCTGGCTCAGAGTCCTCTGTTTACCAGCTCAGTCTGGTTTTATCAGGAGCCACTCAAGGACAGTTTCAGCGAGCTAGTTGCCTTTCCTGTTCAAACATAGGTTTCACCGTACCTTGTGTTTTGCTCCCCAGCTTTCAACCCACCACCGTTGGGAAAGATGAGTGTGTGTGACAAAGGGACCCCGCCCTCTTCCTACAGAGGGGTCCTACTCAGATTACCCTGAACACCCCCCCCCCAAAGCTCTCTACTGTTTGGAAAGGAGGAACTTAGTATTTAAATCGACACAGATACACACATTAACATCTAGCACTCATGTAGAATATCCACATTCCAGGTTTCGTAACTAAATCGTTTATTTCCGGGGATAATGTGACTAACAACAGCCGCTAAGTAGCATCAAATGGGACATGTTATGAACGTGTAACACAAGGGTAGGCTAAGGTCATAGAAACCCAAGTGCTCGCAGCATTGAAGTAACGTTATTGGTGGGCAGGCATAGATAAACCATAACAGTTCAGACTACATTTAGGCCGTGAGCTAATATCCCATCACACTCTATTAAGAGGAAATAAACTATGCAGATCCACTAAATGAACTATGCTTACACACAGCATGTGTGTCATACAGGTTGTTGCTGTAAGGTTACTGAGTAGAAGACAGCAGAAACGACCCGCGGGTCTGAAACATATGGCAGATTATACACCTCACAGCTGCTTCTGGACCCCTCCCTTAGTGGTCTATAGAGGAAGGGTCTCCTTAGTGGTCTATAGATGAAGGGTCTCCTTAGTGGTCTATAGATGAAGGGTCTCCTTAGTGGTCTATAGATGAAGGGTCTCCTTAGTGGTCTATAGATGAAGGGTCTCCTTAGTGGTCTATAGATGAAGGGTCTCCTAAGCCTTAGTGGTCTATAGATGAAGGGTCTCCTAAGCCTTAGTGGTCTATAGATGAAGGGTCTCCTTAGTGGTCTATAGATGAAGGGTCTCCTTAGTGGTCTATAGATGAAGGGTCTCCTAAGCCTTAGTGGTCTATAGATGAAGGGTCTCCTAAGCCTTAGTGGTCTATAGATGAACACACATCGATCCAGAGACAGAGCCGTGGTGTTTAGTTCCCTAAAGCCCCCGTGGTGCTGGGTAACTAACCCGGTCCCTGTACCTCTCCCCCGAGTTAGCCCGGGTCCGAGAGCCTGGATCTGAGATGCCCCCAGCCCAGTGAGACCTATAAGACATATAATAGAGACCTATAATAATAATGAGCCTACCTTCCGGGAACCTTCACGTTCCTCCTCCAGAAGTGGATTCGGTTCTCGGTCGCCATACTTCAGTAGTCCGTCACAGTCTACCCAGACCGATACCTCATGGGGGTCGGGCTCCGTGGTCACCCGGCGACACCGTCCCGCCGCTTGCCCTTTTTCACCTTCCCCGAAGTTTGTAGTCCTTTAAAAATGTTATTGTGTTCAATTATGATGATGTACGATACCGAGCGCTGGAGGCCGCCATCTTGGATCTCCCAGATGCAGCCGTATGATTGGCTGACGGGTCTAACAGGTGATTGGCAGACGAGTCTGCCAATCAACAGGTGCACAGAAAGTTACTCACGTAACTTATGTTTTCTGCTCTATCTATCTATAATATCTTCTATTTACTGATCTGTATTAGTGATTAATAACGTTTATATGCATAATTCGTTTACTGATGAATTGTTCATCTGGCAAGGAGCCCCTGACAATGGGGCTATGGCAATAGTGTATCTGACCACAACTTCATTATTACATTACAACCAACCCGTGTATTTGCTTTATTATTATTCATTTATTTTGTATACCTGGTTTATATCCCACCCTAGTTAAGAATGGTTAGGTTATGAATAAATAAACTGCACAATATAATCAGTAAGTATCACATTGAGGTTAATTAACTCTGCTTTTCATTCAGCAATCTCAGTACAAGGCAACTTCTCTTTTTGAAGTAGTTTAACCGGATTTGTTTCAGACTTCTCCTTTCTGGCGTAGGGATGCATTAGTGCCTTTTAGTCACAAGAGGGCAGGCATTTTCTACTGCCGTACCACATAATGGGAAGACCCGTCATTATTTAGGCCTTGTCCCACATATCTAGGGTCTTTAAATCGTAATTTTAGCCACGATAAATTAATTCACATGTTGTATATAATAACTTCCACAAAAATAAGAATTTGGTAGGCCTCCCTCTCAATATGCTTTTTCACTTTCACAAGGCAAATGCTTATAGTGAACAACCAAATTAGACCACTTTTCATATTCAAATTGTAACATTTGGATATGGTGGAGGGATATGAGTTTTGCTGGACACACTGAAATTGCAGGTGCTCTCCTGCATTTGTTTGTTTAGGGAAATCACTGCAACTACCAGCAAGGCTCTCCCCTCGTCCAACAACATTCAAGAGACAACATACAGGTGAGACAGCATACAGGTGAGGCAACTTTTCTCCCCCGCTCTCCGTCCAAACTCCGCGGCAGCTCTACGCGTTCATTTCCTGGATTCTTCAGCACTTTTCTTTGCTTATACATTCGGTTTCTCAGCTGTCAGAGTGCTTACAAAGTACCCACCCCTATCTCATACTGCCTAGTCCCTACAGCTCACTCACACTTTCTTTTTGCACTTTACTGTAATTAGAATTGTTGTAATTAACTATTTGCTGCACAGATATTATACTGTACATATATTTATAGATGCATGTTGCTCAAACTGATGTTTGCACTCTGGTTAGACCCGCCTACATTTCGTTGCATTGTAACCTGTTCTGTGTAACGACAATAAAGTGAATGTAATCTTGCTCTTGTCGTCACAAGACACGGAAATACAAACTGAAACGGCCCGAGGCCGTTCATTTAGAGCAGTTCTGAAGTTACTTTGAACCTTTTCATTCCCTCTGTCCCATGGATCCCATTCTCAGATGGATGGATCTTTTCATGATTTCCATGTGTATATCTTCTTAAATAGATTGAGCGATGGCTATTAAAGAAGTCAGATGTAATTTTTCGTTTACTTAATAAAGAGATATGTGTTAGTGTGTCAGGACTCATGTTGAAGCCCCTAGCCATGGTGGCTTCTCTCTGAATGGTGAGCATTGTGGCTCCTGTCTCCCTCCATGAATGAAGCACAAACATCCTGATTTCAGAACAGACAAACTCTCTGCTTTCTTTCAGTTGCTCCCAGTATTGGATGTTGATACTCTTGAACACTCTTGAACACCTTTCAATTATTTTGGAAGTTAAGGGAACGCTGATAGAGGAGTAAGTTAAACATCCAAAAATATTAGCAGAACATCTACGTTCAACTTAGAAAAAAATGTTGAATTATATAAATTGGATTTTGAAAATTGAGGTGCTTTTGTATTTGTTTACCTTTCTTGGTCTTGGTACTGTATGTGTTTTTATTGTTTACCTGTCTTGGTCTTGGTACTGTATTTGTAGGTTTGCACGTTTTAGTTGGTTACTGGAGAATACACAAGTGATGTTGTTATTAGTAGACTGTAAACAACAGCCAGAATCAACTTAATGTTGGCATGTCCTTATTCTGTGTTTGTCCTCTACAGAGACAAGGACATGTGGAGCATCTCAAGGTCAAAGGGTCATCTGTGTCAGTAATGCCCACAGCCAGGCAATACTCAGGCCATGGAGGACAGGGAGTTCTCTGAGAAAGGTAATCATATCCGTTACATATGTGTGTGCATGTTCTCAATGTGACCAGTAATCCCATAGTGCTGCACACTGTGCAAAGCTCATGCCTTTGTTTATGGACAGTTTTACTCTACAACGGACAGACCTAACCATGAATGACACATCTTTCATATCACAACTCACTATTCCCGGCAATGGTACAAGATTTTTTCCGCTACTTCCTCTTTAAAATCACACTTTTGTATGTGTGTGTGTGTGTGTGGGTGCAACACAGAATAAGAAAGTGAGATGTAAAATAAGAGCGTGTCATGTGTGAGGTGGTGCACTTATCGTAAACGCCTCCAGCTCAAGGTGTGACGCTGTTTACTGCCCGTCTGCTTTTAGCAAATATTCATTGTTGTAAAGACTGTGCAGTTATTGCTTATAATGCATCATCAATCAACGCACGCACCCACACACACACACACACACACACACACACACACACACACACACACACACACACACACACACACACACACACACACACACACATACCCACACACGCACGGATACAATCATCTCCCATAAACAGGGAAGCCACCCTTTCTACACTCAGTTGCTCAGTTCAATTGACATGCTCAGTTTGGCTTAGTGAGATACCTTACATGCATGTGTGATTGTGTGTGTGTGTGTGTGTGTGATTGTGTGTGTGTGTGTGTGTGTGTGTGTGTGTGTGTGTGTGTGTGTGTGAACATGTTTATGGTAGGTGGGTGTGTGGGTGTGTGGGTGGGTGTGCCCAGCGGACTGAGTTATGAATGTGAAGGGAGTGAATGGCGTTTGAGCGTGTGCGTTGTGCTTCATGAGATGAGCAGGGTTTAATGACTCTGTCACCAGTAAATGGGCTCTGATTTGTAGCACAGCTGGCGTACACCACTCTGATCTCAGGCCTCCTGGAGAGACACACACACACACACACACACACACACACACACACACACACACACACACACACACACACACACGCACACGCACACGCATACGCGCACACACACACACACACACACACACACACACACACACACACACACACACACACACACACATTAAACCTTTACATCTTGCACCTAAACATCCACATTAAAGCTCTACATGTTCATGGTGGAGTTCATGTGGATTGCAATTCTGGCACAAACAGTCTCATTAAGGTCTGGTGTCGATGCCCGTCTAAGTAATTGCAATCCAAAGAATAATCAGAGAGAAATTATGGCCGCTTCGATGGAGGCAGGAGTCACACATTAGATTTCATATCCAATCAATGCACCTATTCCATCGAGGCACCCCTGATCTATACACATTGTAGACCGCGTGGAATGGATTCACTCACACACACACACACACACACACACACACACACACATACACACACACACACACACACACACACACACACACACACACACACACACACACACATACAGTTGGATTTGTGAAGGTCTTACTTGGCCGTCAGCCCTCCCCTCTTGTGATAGACCTGGTGTGTGTGCATATTGTTTGATGATTGGTTCAGTCTTCATCTGACCCTTGTCCTGATCGTACATGAATCAGTTTTCAGAGACTCTTTATTGAAACAATGTGAAATCATCATTCGACCCAATGCCCACCACTTCAGAGCATTAGTAACTAGGAATCACCCATTGTGAG